>NC_056741.1:1003141767-1003184267 GCF_019279795.1 Protopterus annectens | reverse complement strand
CTCCATCAGCCCTTGTTCTGCCCAGCAGCAAAATAACATCCCTTACAGGTCTTCAACCCAGGACCCTGTATACTATAGCCACAGCACTTAACCACTATGTCATCTGAGCTGTAAAAATATCCATTGCTTTTTCAAATATATCATTCAGTACACATACTGAATATACTGAACAGTAGTGAAAAACTGCTTTTAGTACTACAATTTTTTACTACCTGTTAGTGAAAACACCGTGGAATCAGTCAGGTTTTTATATTTAAATATGCACATATCAGATAAATATGGTGAGATACATCTGAAAAAGAATATACAGCACTCATATTTACACATAAAAATTATATATATATATATATATATATATATATATATATATATATATATATATATACAGTGGAGTCATACATCAGCACCATAACTCTCAACCTCTCAGTGAAGTAACAGACACCAGTGTGAAAGTGCATACCCACAACCAATCTCAACACAGTCACAGTCACATATTGGAAAGCCTAATTAATAGTACAGTATATGGGCTGTGTGAACAAAACCCATCATCATGTTTGCCACTCACTCACTCACTACCCCTACATATACTGGCCCAATTCACAGTGTAGTCTGATGCATGACTGTGGTATGGGACATGTCTCAGTCTGGCCCTACAAACATATAAGCTGATAGGGTACCAGAAACTGGAGCAGCATGCAACGTCAGATAGAAAAGGATCAAGAACACTGACATCTACCCCACTCTGTACACATGCCAAATAACATATTCACAATACACTGCTACACATTGCTGACACTCTGTCAACAATTGCCGTAAGTACACAGACCACTACTGTATAGACTACAACAAAATGTCCAGGTTTTGTCCTCAAATATAAGGCCTCATATACATAACTTGTCTGACAGTCTGATATATCACTGGGTTGATATCAGGAATGATGTCAGTAAATAATGATATACCATATATATCCACCTCTTACTGCATGACATATCGACAAAGGGTGACAGACTTGGGGGACAGAGGCACAAACACAGGGCCATCATTGACATATTGCTGTTATAACTTGAGAATATTGCTGTTGTAACAGGGTTTGTTGTAACATATCTCTTCTGAGGGATATGAAGTCAGAAATACATGTGGATTTTACCATTTACTGACTGCAATCCTCAGTGTATGCTGCTGAATTTATAAAGACAAAAAAATATGTGAGTAACACACCATATCTAAGACTTCAAACTCTGCAGAAATCCCAACAGGAGGGAGTTTTCTCAACCACATTACACTGTCATGTCAGACTTTAAACCATGCAGAACAGCCATATCCACACAAACCGTGTTAAACTAACATTACTTCAAATATATAACAGCAATACTTACATTCTATCCAGATGTCTGGAAGATTCTCCTCCAGTTTGTTGGGCTGTCTCCACAGTGTTTGTTGTAAGAGGTATTTCCAGCTACCTTCTGTGATGCTGTTTGTCAGACACCCACATGAAGTCCTGCTCACAGTGAAGGAAAAGGGTCAACACCCACATGAAGTGCTTAGCTATAGGAGTGTGTTTCCATGCAATTGGATATAGGAATGATACCACAGCTGTTCCATATGCAATTAGCAAGTGGGGGACTCCAATTCTTGCACAGGCCATCAGCTGATCATGAGCATTACCTACAAATGTCAAGCTGATGCCTATGCAAAACAGATATATTTTTCTACATCTACCCGAGAGAGAAACAGAGAGAGAGAGAAAGAAAGAAAACAGAAACAAAAAGCAAGACCATCACAACCAGATTAGAAAAGCAAATCTGTGAGACACACCTGTCTACCTGTGAAATACAGCAACTGAAACAGGCAAAAAAAGGTATGTGAAACAAGTAATCATGTAATGGAATGTAGTAGGGGGTATGTAATAGAGGTAAATAGAGGTCCAACAAATATTTCTCAGCAACACTTGCTATACTGATATACTGCTATGGCCATAGCATCTGTGTCTGTCTGTAGTGATACAGAACGCAGCTCATGCCCCTGAGTCAGTCACATATGACTACTACTGGAGTGTGGTTTGAACAGTACTGACTGTGACACTCCTAGGCCAGCTACTGGGATGTCGCATATATCCATATGTTAATTGTGAGTACTAGTATGATATACATGTCTGTATTAGAAATGTGAGGGACCTGTACAGGGTATTTGCATAGTGAAATACTGTTGCAGCTGTGTGTTGAACTGCATATGACATAACCATTCAACTGTCCAGTGTTCTGCACATTGACCATATGTGTGCCTCAGGTTTGTAGTCATGTACTAAAAGAGTTGTGTTATGTCTAGCAAAGAATTGGCAACCTGTGAACACTGACATTACATCTCATTACATTTCATTTGGCTGCTCCTGTTAGGGGTCAGCCACCAGCAGATCATCTCACTGCATGTCTTCCAGCCCTCAGCATCTTGCTGTTTCACACCAACCAGCTGTATGCATACCATCAACACATACATACACCTTATCTCAGGCCTTCCCCTTTTTCTCTTACCCAGCAGCCTGATACTTTCACAAATATACTCAGCATACCTACACATCACATATAAAAACAAACATAATCCTGCCACTCTTTGCCTTTGGCCCCACGCCATCCAACCTAGGCTGACCACCTAACATACATGTTCTTACTCCTGTATGCCCTCATCATACCCAGTGCAAATCTTAATGTCATAAACTTTGCCACATCCACCTCTGACTCCTGCCTTATTTTTCAATGCCACTGTCTACAACCCATATAACACAGCTGGGCTCCACACCCTCTTGTAAACCTTCAATGTCACTCTTAATGGTATTTGTCTGCCACAAATCACACCTGACATTCCTCTCCACCACCTGCATCCTGCCTGAACTCTCTTCTTTACCTCTCCCCCATACTCCCCATTACTCTGAACTGTTGTTCCCAAGTATTTAAATTTATCCACCTTTGCAAACTGTACTCCCTGCATTCTCACCATTTCTCTATCCTTCTTTCCATTCACACACTTATATTCTGTCTTAGTCCTGCTGACCAACATTCCTCCCTTCTCTAGACCATAAGACAACCTCTGCAGGGTCTCCTCAACCTGTTCCCTACTCTCACTACAGAACACAATGTCATCTGCAAACAGCATAGTCAAAAGGGACCTCTGTCTGATCATGTCTGTCAAGCTGTCCATCACCAGTGCACACGAAAAAGGACTCACAGCTGCTCCCTGATGTACTTCCACCACCACCTTAAATGCACCTGTCACTCCCAAACCAGAATTCACTGCTGTCACAGTAGCCTTGTACATATCCTATAGCATTTTTACAGATTCCTCTGCCACTCCTGCCCTCCTCATACAATACCGCAACTCCCCTCAAGGCATCCTGTCATACGCTGTCTGTAAGTCCACAAAGACACAATACAGCTACTTCTGACCTCGTCTATATGTCTCCATCAACACTTTCATAATAAACATCACATCTGTACTGATCTTTCCTGGCATGAAACCATACTGCTGATCAGTAATCCTTACCACCCTTATTAAACTAGCTTCCACCACCCTTTACCATTACCTCATGCTGTGACTGATCAGTGTTATCCCTCTGTAGTTACTACAGCTGTGCACACCACCATTATTCACATAATATATATATATATATACACACACACACACAAACACACACACACACACACACACACACACACACACACACACACACACACACACACATCCTCCGGGGTATAAATGTGAATGCAAAGGCTACCAAAATATCAAATGATGTACATGTGTTACAGCAATGTGAAGACAGTGTCACTAGTGTTGTTCCATATAGTCGAAAGAGAATACACCGTAGGGGTGAAGTGCCTTCACACAAGAATCCACAGGAATATATCAAACAAACAGACTGAAAGGCACACCACGACTATCGAAGCAAACCTTCTATAGCTCAAAAACTCAAAAAATCTCAGAAAATCTTTATTGCCAGTAAGCGCTTTCACGTCACACCGGATGCTTCTTCAGACTTTAGTAAAATCAATTACACAAAGAAACATTAAATAGTCCTAGTTATCTCATTGTCAGCCAATAAAAGCACTTAGCTAATTAACATAAATACAAGCCTTACTAAAAATGTAAATCTAACTAGGTAAGACTAAAATCTACAGAAACACATAAAAAAAACACATGAATTTAAATATAAAAGTGTAAATAATAAATATATAAAAAAATATACATGTAAAAGATGTATGTGCAAGAAGCACTTAGAAATAATGTGTATAAAAAGCACTTAGAAATGATGACAGTAATAATTTAAAAACAAATTTGTTTAAACGGAACTAATGTCTTAGGGGTCTATCTTTAAAGAATGGTTTCAGAGAAACCCTGTCATTGAGACCGTGCCCATTGTCTGCCTGTAGCCAGATAATCCACCTATTCTCTTCTTTCTCAGTAAAATTATTTACATTCCCCAGTCTCTCAGTAGTGTATATGAGTTCTAGGATCAAGAACTTAAACTTATGTGTGGTGTCGTTCTGGAGTACATGACTGGCTAGGGCATTGGTCTCATTCTCTCTGTTTATGGCATAGAGGTGTTCTCTGATCCTTTCCCTTAATGCTCTGTTGGTCTTACCTACATAAAAATCATTACATTTTTGACAAACCCCTAAGTATACCACATTCCTGGATATACAGCTGGCATAAAAATCAAACTCATATCTGACATGGGTATCTGGATGATGAAATATATTTGTGTTTAAAATATATTGGCATTGATTACAGTTATAACAGGGAAATGTCCCCTTCTTAGATGAGATGGGTGTTCTAATCTCATTACGTTCATAGCATAGTAGCCTCTTCAGTGATTTAGTGTTTTTATAACTAAAACTTGGATGTTGGCCTACCAACTTACTGATCTCTTCATCTAGTGTCAAAATTCCCCAATTCTTTTTAATAACATTTGTTATTATCTTATTATGATGTGTAAACGGTATAGCAACTCTATTCTTTTTAGTAGTATTTCTACACATTCTATGGACTGTCTCGATCTCATTCGGGGGATTATTCCTATTAATATAGGGATCCCCACTGCTTACTCGATCACCTTGATGTAATGTCTCCAATTCCTTTTTGTGATATCCTCTCACAGAAAGATCTCTCTGTATACCTTCAATAGCTATGCAATAATCTTCCTTTCTGCTGGTTAATCTTGAACACCTTAGTGCCTGACTTTTAACTACATTCCTGTGTATGTGAGGTGGATGCATACTATTCCTATGTAAAAAGGCATTTCTTCTACAAGGTTTCCTGTATATCATTGTATGTATCACATCTCGTTCCTTTGTCAGTAATACATCTAGGAACTCCATAGAGTCCCTGGAAAACTTACTGGTTAATGTTAGAAAACTTGTGGTTTCATTAATGTAGGAGAAGAGGTCATCCACGAATCTCTTGTAATATTTAATATATTGTGAAAAGAATGAATGGTCAAGAATATAAGTATGTTCCTAGTATGCATAGGAATTGGCACATGGTGTGCCCATCGCCACACCTGTAGTTTGTAAAAAGTATTTACCATTAAATGTAAAAGCATTATTATTAAGGACCAGTTCTATTAGCATAGTAATCCTTATCACTAGATCTCTAGGAAGCTCTTTCTGTATTAAGTATAACCTTAAATAATCAATGCCTATATCATTAGGTATACTAGTAAATAGGGACTTCACATCTAGAGTTACTAAGAAGTCAGTCTCAGTCAAACGCCCATTTGTGTTCAACAGTGATAAAGTTTCTGGAAACTGTTGAGTATCTCTAAGGATGGAAGGTGTTGAATCAACAATTGGTCTTAATTGCTTTTCTAAATAAATAGATATGCTCTCTGTTAACCATGCTTTCCCTGATACAATAGGTCTTAATGGAGGTTTTTCCAAGTTCTTATGGATTTTTGGTAGGCCTCTAAAAGTAGGTACTAGAGGTTTCTCTATTAGAAAATATCTATACAAATCATTATCAAAGATACCACATATCATCATGTCATATAAATCAGCATACACATTTTTGATCAATCCATTCAATCCTACTGATGTTAAACACTGATATGTAGTTTGATCTGATAACATTTCATTAACCTCAATGTTATAAAAATCTCTATCCAGTATCACTGTGGCCCCTCCTTTATCTGCCGGCCGAATCACTATACTGTCATTACATTGTAAATTATTCAAAGCCTGGATCTCTTCTTTACTTAAGTTAAAGAACTCAGGTTTCGGTCTATTATGCTTGTCATTAAAAGTTGTTAATAGATCAGTAATGCATGCTTTTTCAAAACATTCTAAGTATGAATGAAGATGTGGCATGAAAGTAGAAGGCTTAGAAAATACATATTTACTGTCACTCTTAACATTTTGTTCATTTTTATATAGCATTCCCAATGCTACTTTCCTAGTAAAATATTTAATATCAATTATAACATTGCTAACATCAACAGTCTGTGAGGGAATAAAAGAAAGTCCCTTATTTAAAATAGATACCTCAGCTGGTGACAAAATGTATCTTGAGAGGTTAACGACTAAGTCCTCTGTGTTGGTTTCAGAACCTTCCTCTGAAACTCGAATGGTTCTTCGGATGTCTTCCTCTTCCGTCGCTTGTGGTATTGACTCCATTCTTGCCGGTTCGTTGTTCGGAATGACAGCGGAAAATGGAGGTCATTGATAGCATCCTCGCTATCTAACATATTGATTTCTGTATTGTGGGTCGTCTTTCGATGAACAACAGGTTCCAGAGTCTCTTTCAGTATGGCATTCACTTCTATTTGCGGCTGCTTCACAATCTCCTTCTCCGTTCCTATACTCACAAGCGGAAGTAGCGCGGAATGGCCGGTAGTAGTGGTCGGAGTCGTGTTACAAGCAGACTCCACTACTTTCTGTTCAATGGTGGAAGGTGTCTCGGTTATTCTTGGCCGGGTGGATTCCTTCGGCCAAGAAAAGACATTCCCCCGTGTGAAATCCAAACAGTCCCTCTCTAATTTTTTCTTTTTCGCTGTTAGCAATCTGTTATCTTGGAGTGACAGGGTAGTCGCTAAATCAGTGAAAAACTCCTCTCTCTGTATATCATTTAATAAAGTAGTTAATTGGAGATTCAAAGTGTCTGCTTCATTTCTTAGTTCTCTCTCTATATTAGCATATTGTTCAATCAGAAGTTCCATGTATTTAACACTCGTTTCTAGGTTCACTTTCTGCCACTTTGATAATAACTCAGGGTAAGTTGAGCCAAATGTGGGCATCTTTAATACCCAAAGTCCTCTGGGAACTATCTTGAAAGCTATACATGCTTCCATGTGTTTTTTCTGCCATTCGATGTGTTTAGCTTTAACCAATATATCTTCAAATCTCCTCATGGTTTGTAATGTACGGACTGCCCTTTTGATTTATATCTGCTCTTGCTAAATCCTTATAGGATAGTCTTAATAAAGGATTACCTTCCGATGGTAATAGTTGTTTCAAACTTTTAACATTGATGTTCTTACATGCAGTATCACTTATATTCAGTCATTTATATTCAATCCGGTTTGTTCTGCAGACAATGGACACGGTCTCAATGACAGGGTTTCTCTGAAACCATTCTTAAAAGATAGACCCCTAGACATTAGTTCTGTTTAAACAAATTTGTTTTTAAATTATTACTGTCATCATTTCTAAGTGCATTTTATACACATTATTTCTAAGTGCCTCTTGCACATACGTCTTTTACATGTATATATTTATATAGTTATTATTTACACTTTTATATTTAAATTCATGCATTTTTTTATATGTTTCTGTAGATTTTAGTTTTACCTAGTTAGATTTACATTTTTAGTAAGGCTTGTATTTATGTTAATTAGCTAAGTGTTTTTATTGGCTGACAATGAGATAACTAGGACTATTTAATGTTTCTTTGTGTAATTGATTTTATTAAAGTCTGAAGAAGCGTCCGGTGTGACGTGAAAGCGCTTACTGGCAATAAAGATTTTCTGAGAATTTTTTGAGTTTTTCAGCTATAGAAGGTTTGCTTCGATAGTCACGGTGTGCCTTTCATTCTGTTTGTTTGATATATTAATGTTGTTCCATAGCCCACCATGTATTCACGGCATCCTCCACATGTTGCCCCCTACCAGGTTGACAGCAATGACTGAACAACAAAAGTTTTAAGACAGTGTGCCATACTGACATAGAACAGAAATGTATAGCAGTTATTACCTGTGCAGATGTATGCATGTATGGGTAGGTGTACCTGGCTGCCTCATAACACCTAACATGGGATGCAAAACAGCATGTAACTGAGCTGTACATGTTGTACACGTGTGTAATGTTCATTGCTAATGTATCTCCCTACTCTAATCTGTGCACAAACTGGCTGCTAATAAGCAAAGTCATGTGAAGACACACTCCCAACCTTAATAAACGTTGCTTTCTCTTCTCTCCTTCACTTTACAGGTAGTTTGAATTATTACTTACCCCCTCTGAGGCCTTCACTGATAGATTTCCACTGATTGTCTCTCTGGTTTCTTTGCATTCCACCTGGTTAAAACACCTCGTGCTATCTCCTGCTCCCAATACTAAGTCTATATTAGAATCCTGCTGTGCATGGAGCCATCTTTAAATTTTTAGTCTCCCACCAGGACACAAGTGCTCTTCAGCAATTGCATTCTGCTTCCTGGTATGCCATTAGACCTCAGGAATTTGTTTAAAGTGTTCAGATTTGTAAAGTAATACTTACTTTTTACTCTTGTCTTGGTGGGCTCTGCCCCGCTCCGTTTGCCCTCGCTAATGCTCAGGCTCTCTCCACTCCCCTGCCCTGCCCCTATTCCCTCCTGCACCCACTACTTCTAAATTTATAGTAATCACAGCCACACCCACAGCTCACCCTCACATCACCTCCACCAATCACAGCACATCAAGTCAAATCACATTATACCACACCACTTTGCTCCACCACAAAATACTCTCAATCACTCTCATTCCCACTAGGCATTATTTACATCACCCACACTACTTACCCATCCACATATAGTGCAACCCTATAATTCCTATCCAGACCCCCACCTAGAACCAACTTAAACTTTATAACCATGACTATCACACAACTAAATATAGTCTGTCTTCTCATAATTCGTTATAATACCACAAATTAGCACCCTAGCAATATCCCTAAACTTCGTAGCACAACACTACATTATGCACTCTCATATACAGACACCGCACATTATAATAATATCTGCCCACAATTGTTCAAGAACTACATAACGGACCAATTAAGAACTAAACACATATGCTCTCATTCCTACTTCAAAAAAACACAATACTTTCTCACACTCATCACCAAACTCCAACATCTGTATCACCATTTTAACACCAGGCTCACCATAAGAGGGGATATCCACCCCAACCCAGGCCCAAATCCATCCTGTCCAATGCAAACTGCACCAACACAAATGTCAGAACATAACACCCCCCCTATCTTCATCCCTGGGCAAATCAACAACAGCAGCAAAACCAACCATCTTTAAATGCTAAATATTAATACTAGAAGTATCAAAAATAAAATACCTGAACTCCAGGCCACAATAGCACACTACTAAGTCAATTACCAAACTCCTACCCCTCCCCCAATAATTGGGACATACTTATCTCACAACTTCAACTTCACCCTAAAAAGGTCATCACCACAATTGTGATCTATATTCCACCTCGTAATGCACCTGCTAGCCTTGAAGACTTCTTATCCTGGTGTTCTTCCGCATACTCACAAGAAACCCTTATTCTGGGAGATGTCAACCTAGATTGGTTCACCTGCATATCAGAACCACCAAGTAATCAAATAAATCTCCATGACTACCAGGAGCTAGTCCAAACTCCAACTAGATGTGATAAAAAATCTAAAAGGGAATCCATCCTTGACTGGGTCCTAACTAACAACCCTACATTGTACCCCCACGCAGGCAGTCTCCTAGACACCTTAAGCGACCACAACATAATATACCTTATATGTAGTAGAACAAGCATATGCAAAACCACTAACTATATATCCACTAGAAGCACAAAAGAATTCTCTCCTGAGGTTCTCAATACTTTACTCTGTGACTGTGACTGGACCCCTAAAAACCCTCCCACTTGACCAGGTTATAGCATATTTCAACAAAACATTTCTAGAAAGCCTAGACACTGTTGCTCCATTGCGCAAAATGAAGGTTAGAATCTCTACAAACCTCTGGCTCAGTAAAGAAACCAAACAAATCCTCAAGTCCAGAGACACTGCCTGGCTTTACTATCAAAAAAACAAAGAAACACAAAGCCTAACTAAGTACCAAGAACTGGACAACCGTGCAAAAAATGCATTAGGCTGGACAAAGAAATCCTACTTCACGACATTACAAACTAAATACCAACACAACCCCCCAAAAGTTTGGAAAAATGTAAACCAGCTACTAAAATCTACCCAAAAGGCTAACCCCAAACCAACCACCTCTGACACTAAAGTTCCCATCGAAACACAATTCATCTCCCACTTTGTGAACTCAGTTCTATCCTTAGTATCACATGACAGTTCCTTCCTCACTACCCCCCAACACAAATAACAGTAATACAAGCTTTACCCTCAAAACAGTTTTCACCACTTCAATCAAAAGCATGCTCTCCAAACTATAAACCTCCTCAAAAGCAATCGACCTACTCCTCAGCTATTTCTTGAAACTCACAGCAGATGCTATTGCTATTCCAATCTCCTCTCTCATAAACAGATCAATTGTTGAAAACTATGTGCCCAAACTCTGGAAAATATCCTAAGTTACACCCATACATAAAGGCGGGACCTCCACTGAACTTAATAACTACAGACCCATTGCTTTAATCTCCCCCCTGGCCAAAATCCTAGTAAAATGCATCCATACCCAGATGCTAAAATATCTCCTAGACTGCAACATCCTGTCACCTACTCAGCATGGTTTCAGACCTGCCCATAGTACCACTACAGCTCTCCTCTGCTTCACAGACACAGTAAACCGTCTCAAAAATGAAGGCCTGCAGGTGTCAACTCTTTTTTTGGACATGTCCAAAGCATTTGACACAGTCTCGCACCAAATCCTGCTAAACAAACTAAACCAATATCACCTATCAAATTCCACTCTTACCTGGTTCCAAAGCTATTTAACTGACAGGTACCAGGCTGTGAAATGGGAAAATTCTGTCTCTCCTCAGCTGGCCATAACTATAGGAGTCACACATGCTTCTGTCTTAGGACCACTACTATTCACAATCTTCACAAATGACCTCCATAACTCCACACAGCATGCATCTATCATTCAGTATGCAGATGACACTACCTTAATCTGTACTGCACAAAACATTCCCACCCTCCTGCAAACAACTCAACTAGCATTCTCTGATGTTGAAAACTACCTTACCAAAACCCAACTTATCCTCAATCCAAAGAAAACTCAGCTTATGATTATAACCAGTTCTAACAAAAACACTGATAACAGTCAATTCATTATCTACTCCACAAATGCTATTCCAATCGCTCCAGTGGCACAGGCTAAGCTATTGGGAATAACCATAGACTCCCACCTAAAATTTGATAGTCGTCTCAGCTTAACTACTAAAATAGTACATGCCAAACTGGGATCACTCTACCGTATCAAACCATCTCTTACCAACAACACAAGATCAGCCATTGCTCACTCCCAACTTCTATCCACCCTACTCTATGCATCTCCCATTCTGACTAATTTCAACAAAACTGAACTAAGCAAAATGGAAGCCTGATATAACTGAATTGCCCACTTTGCTGCAAATTGCTCATATAGAACTCATCACTGTACTGATTTCAGACAGCTCCACTGGCTTGAACTGCCCAACCTCTTAACCTACAATCAGCTCTGCCTCTGCCATTTGATCTATTACCTCCCCAATAAGTGTCCTGCCCTCAAAAACCAAGTACAACATCACTCAGCCGAAAGGCCTCTTAGATCATCAAGCAAACTTCTACTAGAAGTCACCAACAGCTACAATAGCTTTGGAGATGCACTATATAGTAGTTCAGTGGCTAAACAAATGGAACTCTGTCCCCACTAGCATTCAGAACACATCGTCCAAAGCCTCCTTTAAAGACCTCATCAGGAAACATCTCAAGCAAAGTTGGCAGTGCCATGATTGCGCCCCAGGCTAGTGAACGCGGATAAGGTACACATACTAAACCTAGATACTTGATAATAGTTTTCAATTTTACTCACAAACACTGGCTCATCTACAATGTATGTACTGTACCTGTGTACTATGAATGTATTCTACCTATGTTTCAAATTTCAGCTGTACACCAGAAATCTATTAATTACCTTTATTTTTAAATTAATATTTTTTTTGTTTGTTCTCTCCACTGTAACTGTTGATATGCTGCATACCACTATAAAAACATATCTTTTGTAATTTGTGTGTATACTGATCATGTCTAAACAACTAAATGTATCTGTGATTTTTCTATGTGGAGCTTTTCTCCCCAGGCCTCTGTCGAAAAAGGGCCTTTTTGGCTCAGTCAGATACCCCCGGTTAACAAATGTAAAATAAATAAAATAAAAAATGTTAATGTGTGTGCAGCCAACAGAGTTACACTTCCACAGCTAATGGTTGTTGCACTGGCCTGACACAGACATGGGTACTGCCATAAGCAGGAGTATCATGTAGGAAATAGAGAGGTGTCAAACTGTTTTGACCTTGTGTCAATGCCTGCTACAAACATTGATATGACCACCCACATAGCTGTATGGCCTCAGAAATACCGGTCTTGTACAACCTGTCTTAACCAAAGTAGAGTAAACCCCTTTGCTGGACAGCAGTAGTACACAAAGCACATAATGGTATGCTATATTGGTTGTATAGGGGATAGTAGGAGCAGGCACCAACTGGCCAGTATGTCATCCTTTGTCTGGATGACCATAGTAGGTCACAGCTGGATTACTGTAAGGCTGACTATAAGTATAAATTGGACACATCCACTGAGGGCAACCAGAAGGCCATCTTCACATATTTAGGTCTCATAGGCAACAACCCAGAACACCCTGTAATGGAGATCAATCATAGCACATACACACATACCATTGCTACAGCCAACCTGCTGCAGACACATTTATGCCAAACATCACCACCCTAGCACAACATCGGTATAGCATGGATCAGGTGCAAACCGCCCACTTAAACGTGAAAATAGCAAGTCACCTTGGGGACTGATAACATTCCAGTTTGCATCCTACATGAACTCAGACATATGCTTCCAGCTCCATTACATACTGTATGCAAGGCAAGCCTGCGCAGCTTTGACATCCCATCTGCAAGGAACACAGACACTGTCACCTTTCTACACTAATGTGAATCGTGGTTTATGAAATGTACTAGCCCTCATAGTGGGGAATATGACACAACAGGACCAGGAGTACAATGCATGTTCATACAGTGCTTGCTTCATGTGTTTGTTTATAGTTTACATTGTTGACAATTAGTCATGTGCTATCTCTGTAAAGAAGTCTGTGCAATGTCTAAGTTCCTATGATGTGTTTCCCTGTTTATGTCTTCCAGATGCTATGCCGAGACAGCTGGACTACAATGAGCAGGAGACTTGGGCCATAACTGAGGCCATCCTGCAGAACTATACCATCCTTTCTGATCAGGGTCACCAAAACCAGCAGGAATGGACTGCACTGTGGGATGAAATTGTCCAAACTGTGAACAACTTGGGACACCATGGCCGGACATATGATCAGGTACGTCATAGAGCAAGTAACCTGATTTGGCGTGCCCGGCAACAGGCTGCTGCTGTAGCGAGGGACCGTTCCACTACTGGTGGGGGGCCAGCTACACAGCCCCCTCTTACAGCAGTGGAGGAGCTCCTGGCCAACCTTGGGGTAGCCCCCACAAGAAGATCTACAGAAGAACTTGCAGTCTTGGAGGTGGGTGGCACACAGGCAACAGGCAAAGAGCATCCAGGTAAGACAGAAGTGCACATCAATGTACTGAGATTGCATTACAACTGTGTTCTCTAGAGTCTTGAGATACATATATCAGGGAAAAATACTACCACTATAACCACTATATCACTTCCACTACTAAAATGGTACTAACACCTTCCTCATTCATTGTCTCCTATATAGTGCCCCACTTCTTGCCAACCTTCAATCTTCTCTAAAAACAAAGCTATCCTCCTGTTATCAGAAAATGTCTAAGTTTTCTACCAGCTATAAATCCAAATACCACCACTGCAATATCCTATGCATACTAAATTTGCTTGAACTTCCCAACCATCTTACCTACATTAAACTTACTCATGCCCATAAACTCATCTATAACCCTCCATCTACCCCTCCCTTGCATCCTCCTTCAAAATGCAGATACCCAACAGACTTCTAAGATCCAATAACCAGAGTTTTCATTAACTGCAGAAGCCTGCTCATCCACCAGGCAGACACCTACTATCCTTTTCCCAAGCTCACCTGTGGAAATCCCTGACACCTCTTAATGGTACTACAGACAACCTCTCTACCTTTAAGACCTTCCTTCATTCCCATCTCAAAAGCTTCTGGGAATGTTCCACTCTCATCACACATGACTCGCCTGTTTTTCCCAATTTCTCACACTCCTTTACTTCTATCTTCCCTTCATCATATTGAGCTTCTCTGACTACCATCTTCATTTGTCTCATTTACTCGTACGCCTGTTCCACTTTTTGTTATTGTCCCACCCTTCTTAGATTCAACGCTCTAACCTCTCATCACCCATCCTACCTTAACTCTGCTAAGATTTCATGTAAAACTGTAATGTCAACCCTGTGTTATTTCACATTCTAACAAATGTAACAGAAATATGCAGTAATGGGGTTTTTATATTCTAGTTGAATTATATATGTGTATAATTTTACCTTTTACATTTGTAACCATATTTTCACTGCAATTGTAGATTTTTTATAATGTTATGTAATACCATTGTTCTTCAATACTAGTGCATAATGGTACATGCATTGTCTTCATATTATATTGTTGTTCGTGAAGATTTTCTCCATGGGACTCATGGACTATCCTGGTAAACTGTAAAATAGATAAATTAATAAAATCAGTGGGCGGGGTTTAGTTATACACACAAAGTGCACATCTATGGTGAAGGACAGCAAATTGTGTGATATCATAGTTTATACTGTACCTGTGCATAAATGTAGCATTAATTGTGGACCAGTGCATACTGTGAATCAGCTAACAATACCTCTCCTTCACTACTACCTAGGTCCCTCAACTCTACATGAGGTACAGCAGCTTGAAGCCGGTGAGATTTTACTGTTTTGGCTCACCAGTACCCCAGGCACGTTAAGGTGTAACACACAGCCATCTGGCAATATCTGCATGATCACTTGTAGTGGGTTCACTGCCTAATATCACAGTGGATATCACAGGGGCCTATTTGCATGTGATGTCATATATCTGTAGCATACCTATCTCACAAACCTGCCATTGCAGGACATCTGCATAAAGACTGGCAAAATGCGGAGACAAAGGGCCATGAGTAGGGACATATTGTAGACATTGCTGTTATACAGTGCATATGAAAGGTGTACACACCTGTTAGAATGCCAGGTATTTCTGATATATGACAATGTGAGCATAATACAGAAGACCAAACATATATCCAACCTGTCCTGTGACCTATAATCTGTACAATGCAACTGACAAACAAACAAATCTGTTAGTGGAACAAGTATGTGACATGGAAATTGTCCAAGAAACTAGATGCATATGTGTGCACAGGATGCAGCTCATACTGTGGTGCAGCACCATGTGACAAAATCACAGCAGTACATCATATTGGATACACACCTGCCATCAATTACAAACTCTTGGATTAACTGCAAGTAACACTCAGCTCACATACCAAGTATATCCCAGCATAGACCCACAGTTGCCTGCTACAGCAAAAGCCATTGTTCACATATAGCTTAACATGCTGCAAAGGGATCACATGTTAGAAAGTATCAGCCTGGTGAAGGCTACAGACACATACCCACAGCATTGCATATGCCATGGAACACAGTGCAGATAGTCATCAAAAGGTGTTCCAGATATGGTGTAACAGTGAGATTGTGAAGGAGTAGACATCCCTAAATGTATGTGGTGGATACAATTCCAACAATGTCCAGGGAGGCTGCCAGGAGCCATACAGCACCACCAAAGGAGTGACAGACATCTCTGGCAAGTACTGTGTGTGTACTACATGGTCTTCACATGTCTTGGCTATATGGTGTATTTGTAAGATGGCAGCTGTTCCTCACAACAATCAACATCCAATCCTGGGTAACTTCTGTACAAAAATACATCAGCTTTTCAAAAAGCATGTGTGTAAATGTGTTAAGTTGTTATGAGACCAATGTTAAACTTTGTCCACAATTCGGTCATGTTTATTTTGGCCATATAAAATCACTGCACAAAAGCAGAAGCACACTACCCACACAGTGAAGCAAGCTGATGGCAGTGTCCTGCTTTTGATTTGCTGCTCACAGCTCTGAACTGGGGCTGTAGCTGATTTGGAGTGTATTATGACAAATTTCAAACACCAGTCCCTTGTGGCTATAATCCTTCTGGTGTCTGACACATACCTGTGTATGGGGAGGTATTCACATTGCACACAGCAATGGCCCACACCTTACATTCACTGGGCAAAAGGATAGTTTCACAAGAACACAATCAACAGTCTGCAGTGGCCAAGTCTGAGTTCACACCTAAATACAATACACAGTCTGTATGGTGAACTGACGAGCGCTGTGCTCAGGGGATGGCTTTGCAATCTAACAGATTTGGAGGTGTTCTGCAAGGGAGAGTGTGCAAACATTGCCATGTCAAGATGTGCCATGCTGATACACATCTTCCTAAGAGTACTGAATGCTGCAATGAGATGAAAAGGTACTTTACCCAAGTATTAGTTTACAGGTCTGCACCCCTATGCAACCCAGCTATTGTAGTCATATCATGTACGATATGTGAACCCTACCTGATGTGTATGTTCTTCAATTGGAGTGCACAGTTTATATGTCATATGAAATGTTGGAAATGTTATGGCAATATTACTGGTGTCTCATGTGATCTGTCACAAAATCAATGCATGTTAAAAAGGGTTTGTACACTTACTATATCCAATGTAAGCTTGAGAAGTTGTTTCAGTAACCACCCTTGTTTTCACATACATGCACTGCAGTACACACATGTACTGCAGGTTATGCCATCTCCGTATGACATTAAGTAGGGCCACCAATCCACTGAACCAACCAGTAATGTATCAGACACACATAGGAGATATGAGCAGCAGACAGGAAAGATGAACCACATATGTAGATATTCCTGGAAACTCTGTACAGTTGGTAGGTATGTTCTGTAGGCTTGGCCACAGTGCTATACAGATGAACAGCAGTAATATTTACATGGGTGCAGTGTGTTGTAGGTGAAGGCTCACCACCAAATAAAAACACTCACATATCCGAGTGGTGCAAATGTGTAGTCACGGTAAGTTGAAAGGCATGCACTGCATGATGTTGAGGACTGGTCCAGAGTGTGTCTGTTTCAGTCTGCGTGTGTCATGACTGTCATCTGTTGCCAAATGTGAGGTCTGTGGAATGCCTCTGGGACACCTCACGTGTGTGTGTGTGTGTGTGTGTGTGTGTGTGTGTGTGTGTGTGTGTGTGTGTGTGTGTGTGGATATGACTATGTGAGAGTGTGAAAGTCAGTGTGAGTGTGTGTGAGCCACTAAACTTTGTAGTGCTGATAGTAATGTACATAAGTTGTTTTTTTCTTACAGGTGGCCATGGCAGTCACAATTGGGTAAGTGATATTACTTTGTTTGATGACTCTGACCGTGATGATACCCATAGTGAGGCACAGTTGAGGTTGTCAGAGGCTGTAGCTGTGTCATTGGTTGGCATCCCCCTATATCAACCCCATCCCCGCACACAGTCACAATGCCCACCCATTCCCTGACACCAGTGGCCATAATAGAAGGAAAGCTGGGTGCTGGCACAGAACATGCAAATGTGGTGACTATGCCAAGTGAGCAGCCAGGCACTGGCCATAATCAGAGTACTGGCGAGGTCCCACACAGGCAGACAGGTAGAGGTTCTCGGAGGAGAATGGCTGCCTGTCCAGCCCATGTTGGAAGTGCCACTGCTGCAGTAACCAGTCACATGTTTTGGTCAGTAATGGATGCACAGGCACACAATAAATGTAACACCAGACAAGTGTGCAGGCTGGTGGAAAAACATCTCCCTGGTGCCTGTGCAATTTTCGCAAAATCATTGCAGCCATACATGAGGGCAATGAGATCACAGACAGATGGCAGGGTCAGGTCGTGGATTATCTGTGCTTGAACATATGGCAGATGGGAGGCAGTGGCCATGTGAAGGCAGCTCAGAACCACAATCATCTGGGCATGCACGTGGCTGTGCACCATCACCCTCTCATATGGGCAGTAACACCAGCACTAGCGAGGGTGGTGTGATGTCCACGCCAAGACACTGCAGGCCATGGGCACGTGGTCCTGGACGGTCCCAACAGGGTTATTGATCCGGCAGACATAAGTCACCATCAGGGAGCAGTACTATCTATGGCCTTGTCAGTGGTAGTGCCTGCGATAACTTTGGCAGATCCAGTTCCCATGTCCATGGCTGGAGGCGGCGAACTGTACACCCTGCCATGTATGGGCCACAGCTGTCCAGAAAACATCAGTGCAGGCCAGCCACATGGTGTGTCTGTACACACACACACACACACACACACACACACACACACACACACACACACACACACACACACGCACACACACGCGCGCACACACACACACACACACACACACACAGTCACAATTACATTAAACTCACTTCCACACACATGCACCAGACTAGCACAGGCCATGTCATTCCCATACCCCAAACACACACCCATACTGTCAACTGAATAGCGAAGCCTTGGGCTTTGGCAAAACCACACAACACCCTGTGCATAGGATGAAACCTGTGCCAGATCCCTGACATCCAAAACATTGATGCAGGGACATGCAAATATGGGTCTGATGCACAGGGTGAACTTAATAAGTTGTACGTAGGTAATGGTGTGTAGGGTATTGTCATCTGGAATTTGTAAGGGGTACACATCAGTGTGTGTGTGTGTATACAGTTTAAGCCATGATGCATTATTCCTATTCTTAATGCTGAGTGAATGTGTTCTCACATGCTGCATCCTGTTTGTGTTCTAGGCCTCTGTGTGTCACCAGGATGTGGCCCTGCAGCAAGACCAAGTGGTATGGCAGTGCAGCAACATATCAACAATGTCATAGGCAAGGTACAGCTGTATCTGCATGAATTTCACAGGTCTGTACAACAGTGATTGCATATGCCTTGCAGATTATAGGGCTGAGGGTTGTATATAGGTTTATGGGGATTGACAACATATGTGTCAGAGTGGAGAATGCTAAGTGTGGTGGTTTGAACACACCTCCATTTACTAATAATCACACCCCAGGGGGTATTTATCAAACAAACACACTGAGATTACTAGACACACACACACACACACACACACACACACACACACACACACACACACACACACACACACACACACACACACACACACACACACACACACACACACACACACACACACACACACACACACACACACACACACACACACACACACTCACACTTGGCAGTACTGAGATCCATTGCTTCATAGTTTCATAGGTGTGTAGTAGGTGAATGGCCATGAAGGCTCTACAAGGCTTGCCCAAGGAAATATCCTGGCATCAGGCTGCATGAAAACAGTCCCAAGTGTGGCTAATGAGTATACTCACTGGAGTGATCCCCAGGGGTGGGTATTGTACTCCCCATCCACTCATCCAGATGTGTATTGTGGATGGCCAGTGATGTTCATTAATTCACATGTATGTGATTTATATTCCATACCATGGACAGTGTCTGGGTTGTGAACCTATCCCACAAGCATGTCCATTGGAGTGTGGATGTGTGCTTGAGGTATCTGGGGCATGTTGTGTGGACAGAGTGGGATCTTCTGATGTAGCATTCCTGACCCAGTTTGGTGAGACATGGCTGTATAACTCAGGCAGTGGTTGCACCTACATCGACAGTATGATACAGGGATTCATTGGAGTTATAGGAGTCTGCCCATACAGGGCGTGTGTGTAAGGCCTGGTATTATCTTTGTGGGGTACATTGGCAGCCTCTACAGTTGTTGCAAGTGTCCAGTGGTATACATCACAAAAGGGCCACTGTACACCTTGATTGGTCTACTGAGGGGATGGAACAGGGTCCCATGTCCTTTCACTTACTGGATAACACACACTCAGTCAGGAGATGTAACACATCAAAGTACTTTCGGATGTCAGTGGCACTGTTGTGGTCAACAGGCATGTAGTCTACTGTAGTCACACCATGGGTACTATCTGTGAGGCAATTTGCAGGAGAACTGCCGATGTAGTGGTTGCTGCCTAGCCAAGTGTGTTTGTGTATGATCCATGGGTGGAGAGTGGTCTCTGAGTATTAGAAGGGTTGAATATATTGTTCACTAATCCATACTGTCATATAGTCATTGCACATGGCACTAGACATTTAGGGCTTGGCTTGTCTACACCTACCTCCATGGTGTTTGACAACTGTTGGCCTTGTAATGTGGACATTGGGACATATACTAGGTCCTCAATATAATAATTTAGCAACCCCCCCCATGTTGGAGAGCTGTCCAAAGGTATCTTTGAAGATGAGTGACATCAGCAGCAGTGCTAAAGGAGGGGTAAGGGAAGTGTAGTAAGTGTGAATGACCACAAAATCAGGTGTCTACAAAGACACACACATACACTCTCTCACACAAACACATATTTTCACAGTTCCAGGATCAGAACTCTTACATAACTAGTTTGCTATACTATAGTATTGCACAGTTATCACAAGCGCCACAGAGATTATATGTTGGAGAGTTGTCCAAAGGTTATCTTTGAAGGTGAGTGACATCAGCAGCTGTGTTAAAAGAGGGGTAAGGGAAGTGTAACAAGTGTGAATGACCACATAAACAGGTGTCTACAAAGACACACACACTCTCACACAAACACACAAATTTTTACAGTTGCCAGGACCAGAACTCCTACCTAACTACTTTGCTAAACTATAGTATTATGCAGTTATCACAAGTGCCACACAGCTTATATGTTGGAAAGCTGTCCAAAGGTATCTTTGAAGGAGAGTGACATCAGCAGCAGTGCTAAAGGAGGGGTAAGGGAAGTGTAGTAAGTGTGAATGACCACAAAATCAGGTGTCTACAAAGACACACACACACACACACTCTCTCACACAAACACACATTTTCACAGTTCCAGGATCAGAACTCTTACATAACTAGTTTGCTATACTATAGTATTGCACAGTTATCACAAGCGCCACAGAGATTATATGTTGGAGAGTTGTCCAAAGGTTATCTTTGAAGGTGAGTGACATCAGCAGCTGTGTTAAAAGAGGGGTAAGGGAAGTGTAACAAGTGTGAATGACCACATAAACAGGTGTCTACAAAGACACACACACTCTCACACAAACACACACATTTTTACAGTTGCCAGGACCAGAACTCCTACCTAACTACTTTGCTAAACTATAGTATTATGCAGTTATCACAAGTGCCACACAGCTTATATGTTGGAAAGCTGTCCAAAGGTATCTTTGAAGGAGAGTGACATCAGCAGCAGTGCTAAAGGAGGGGATAAGGGTCCAAGGGAAGCGTAGTAAGTGTGAATGACCACAAAATCAGGTTCTATAAAGACGCACACACACTCTCTTACACAAACACACACATTTTCACAGTGGCCAAGAGCAGGATTAAAATTCCTACCTAACTAGTTTGTTACACTATAGAATTACACAGTTGTCACAAGCGCCACAAAGCCTATATGTTGGAAAACTGTTGAAAGGTATCTTTGAAGGTGAGTGATATCAGCAGCAGTGCTAAAGGAGGGTTAAGGAAAGTTAAGTGTGTGTGAATGGACTCAACCACATTCATCTAGAAAGACACAAACTCACACACAACTTAACATTTGACAAAACTGAGATTACAACTGCTACATGGATACTTATTTGGACTGTAGTGTCACACAGTTATCACAAGTGCCAGTGAGACTATAGGGCTGGGGGCTAACCAAAGGTATTTATACAGTGAATGACATTAGCACATCATGTGATATAGGCCAATGGGATGTTTATTGGGTGGGGAAGGCCTCATAATGGGATTCTCTCTGTCACTATCTATCTTTCTCTTTCCCAGGTCTTTGTGTGTGTGTGTGGATGTTTGACATGGTATATGACCTTAGATATGTGTGAGTATTCCTATCCAGTGTGTGTGTGTGTGTGTGTGTGTGTGTGTGTGTGTGTGTGTGTGTGTGTGTGTGTGTGTGCATGTGCATGTGTGTCTGTGTGTGTGTGTGTGTGTGTGTGTGTGTGTGTGTGTGTGTGTGTGTGTGTGTGTGTGTGTGTGTCTGTGTGTGTGAAGTATCAATGGTGTACAATTTGATGTGTGTACACAGACAGCTGTGAATAACCAATATCTGTAGTCCACTGTGTTGTGAGACATGGGCATCATTTCCCTAAGTGTAGGAGCATGCCCAGTATGACATTCTATATTGAGTGTGTATATCCATCCCAGAGAGGGATGGACTCCAGTTCAGGGTTTTGTGTGCTACAGCTACACTGAGCAAACCGCTTCTGCAGGATATCTGTAGATAAGTTGCCAATATGGGGACACAATGTGCATAACATAAGGGGGATACTGTAACTATTGCTGTCTGTACTATTTGTGTGACATGTTTGGTTGTAGCATAGATTTTCTGACATATGTACTGTTTTACACTGTGACGTATCATGTCAGCAACTACTTACAGTTATCATTCTTTGCTCACAGTTATTTACCTGGGAAATACAGGATAAAGGAAGCTGAGATCAATATTCTGAGGCATATAGAATACAACTTCTGACACATACCTGGCATTGTGGAGGGGTAGATACAGACAAAAGACTGCTGGTTCTGTGTAAATGGTCTAGCACCTTGTCACTATGCTGGCTGGGGATCCGCTCCTTGTGCTTTTCTCAACTGCATGGAATGGCCATATCCTGCTGAGGTCATACCTCTCAGCTGTACAGATACACCCAGGTTATCCAGAGGCAGGACTTGTATTTCTGGTCAATTTACCTTCACGTTATGGTTTACAAGCAGTTTTGTGGCTATTCATTCATGTGTTTGCAGTCAGGGAGTAGTATGGGTGGACATAAGGGTTTCAGACTTAACACACTCCATGACATCCATGCTTTTACACCCCCACTCTGTTATTCTCTCTTCTTCCTAACATTATGTAAGTAATATCTCAGAGGTATCCCTATAATTGGGCCTTTATTCCAGTAGTATTTATGGCCTGGAACACAGTCCTTGCAGTAAGACATGGGGAGGCATGCTACTGGCATTTGTCAACATGGCCTTGCATTTGTTTTCTGTTTACTGTGTTAGATTGTTAGTTGGGACCCCCTGACATTCCATACATTGGCACTATGGGTGAGGCATGGGTCTTTGCCAGAGGATTGTAGGCCATTTGAGAGTGCTGCAGGTCATCTCTTACTGCATTTCTACGTGGGATTGTGTGGGGGGGGCACACCTGCAGACTTCAAACATTTGCAATGACTGTACTGGTATTTCAGTTACTCTGTTGGCTTCCATTTCATATTGTATTGTGACCTATAATGCAGAAAGAAGGCATATCAGTAGAGTACACATGTTAGATCTTAATGGCATAAATTTCAGTTTCAGACTTCTTACCCTTCAGAACTAGAATACAACTGCCAGACCTGTTGTAGTATGTCTGTGTAGGTCTGTTGGGGGGCTGTTCACCATTGCCATCATTTGGGAGCCTTAGCCCAGCCTTTCTTTATGGTCATCTACACCTGTCCTGCTGTGTGAGGCTAGTGGTGGGAAGTTGACCCTCATTGACATCCATGTGTGTGACCTATTGACACCCACAGTTATTTGGGCCACGACATGTACTGTGGTGGGGATCATCACCTTCTGTAGTGCTGCCTAGCATGTTGACACCAGTATTTGTTATGAATTTCCTGCTGTCCCATATAGCTGTCTGCTGCTATTCCATTCAGCCACCCAATTCCCTTGCGTGCTTGCATCCATATCATACATACAACTATGAGAACATACTACTCCATTCAGTAATTGATAGGAAGGGTGACTTACTTTGTTGCTGGGCCAGTATTGAGGACGGTGCTGGAGGGCTGACTATGTTGGATGCACATAGCACACTCCCTATACATGGTAAAGCACAAGTAGTGTTGTGTTTGGCATCCTTTTTATTGCATGTGCGAGTCAGAGAGCGGTATCAGTCACTGGGTCCCAACAGTGTCAGTGTGTGTGCTATGCATTGCCATTTTGCCAAGGCCTGGGCATACTGGGCATACCTCCTTCTGCCTACAGGGGCAGGCTTAGGATGTTCCTCCTCCCAGTCCATCTGTGCCAGTGCTGGCCTTGGCAATGGTTGGGGGCTGTGTGGTCCTGACCCATGCTGTTTCTGCTGCAGCTGTTTCTGCAGGATAATATTGTGCAGCATGGCACATACTATGAACATTTGTGTACATGTAGCTGGAGAGTACTGCAAGGCTCCACCAGATATGTCAATGCAGCAGAACTGTGACTTGAGCAACCCGAACACATGCTCTACAATGATCCTGTTTTTTTGTGTATGCCTCATTATGGTGTTCTTGTTCAGGGGTGTGTGCGCATTTCTGATGGGTGTTACCAGCCACAGCTCCAGTGCATAGCCAGCATCCCCCACTAGATGGCCATATGGGATGTCACAACTGGCAAATGCCTGATAGAGCTGTGAGCAATGCCAGATGTGGGAGTTGTGATAGCTTCCAGGGCTGCCAGTACACACATTCATGATAATGCCTTGGGCATCGCACATGACCTGGCAGTTGATGGAGGGGAAGCCCTTGCGGTTTATGTATACCCTACCCCCGCTCACTGGGTGGTGCTTTCATGTGGATGTGCATGCAGTCTATAGCACCAACTACCTCAGGGTATTCTGCTATATGGTGGAAGAGACACATACTTCTGTTCAACGCCTCACGGGTGGTGGGGAAATAAATGTGCTCATTGGCATGTGGTATCACGGCATCCAGGAAATGGCTGAGTATCCTGGATGCTGATGCCTGTGAGACCCCCCCCCCCCATGATATCCCCAGTTGGTCTTTGGAAGGTACCTGTGGCTAGTATTCTTAAGGCTAGACATACCTTGGAATCCACGGGGATGGGTTCTCCTCTACGTGTGTGAGGCATGGCCGGCACAGCTCAATGATTTGCTGTAGAATGTCCCTGTCCACCCTATAGCGCTCCACTATCTCCAGCTCATGTAGGCCCTGGTAGGTTATCCTGGATTTGTACACTCTTCTCCTCCTCCTCACTGTGTGTCGGTTGTCAGCATTCTCCTCCTCACCACCCTCAGTCACTAGCACATATTAATGGAGTAAAGCAGCAGCAGCCTCTAACATTTCTAGTTAGTTTTGCCAGTTAAAAATCCCCTGTCTGTGTACAGTGGTGGTGTAGAGTTTGTGGGAAAAAAAACAGTCTGTAGGATGTTTGCATTGTTTATAGTAGTGTGCTGTGCTGCTGCATGTGTATTTGGCTGACTCTGATACATTCCACCTGCTAACTATGCTAGTTGTCCTGGATTGCCTGCCTACTGCTGTTTTCCCTACATCCAGTCTGCAAGGGGTTTGCATAATTTACAGTAGTGTGCTGGGCTGCTGCATATGTATTTGGCTGATTCTGACATATTCCACCTGCCAGCTATGCTAGTTCTCCTGGGATGCCTTCCTACTGCTGTTTCCCCTGCATCCAGTCTGCAAGGTGTTTGCATAGTTTCTAGTAGTGTGCTGGGCTGCTGCATGTGTATTTTGCTGATTCTGATACATTCCACCTTCCAGCTATGCTAGTTCTCCTGGATTGCCTTCCTACTGCTGTTTCCCCATGGAGGCTCTCAATAAAAATCTGGTCAAGCAACAGTGACCTCCAAAGCAGAAACGCAAGCAACCTCCACCCCCCAACACAACCCAAATGACACATAGCCCACAAACTCAGTGTGCCACTAAACCACAGCCCATAAGGCATAACGTACCCAACACTCTGGTCATAAGTGACTCTATAGTCAGGCACACTGATGTTCCACTCAACAGGCTAAACAAGGAGAAAGTTACTGTCAGCTGCCTGTTGGGTGCCAGGATCTGCCGCATAATGCACGCACTCAGGTCACTCCACAACAAGTACAAATATGACTCTGAAATTGTCCATGTTGGTGTGAATTACCTGAGAAGTACCTCCCTGGACTACATGAAAAGAGACATGGAGGAGCTCTCCGATCTTGCAGCCCAAGCAGGTATGACCCTAGCCCTGAGTAGCATCCTGCCATCACCCAGAATGATACCACAGTACAAGGACAAAATGATTGACTTCAACAACTGGCTAAGCTTCTGGTGTCATTCTAACGGGATCCAGTATCTGTCTGCCTGGGATGACATGATTGACAGACCACAATGCTTTGCCAGAGATGGCCTGCACCTGTCTCCCTTGGGATTCCGGATACTGGCTAAGGCTCTTGCCACCCCTATAGTGCCTTTTTTAGGCAAGGTTCAAATGACAAATTCTCCACCATAACAGGTACAAGCAAACAAAATCTGAGGATAATGCTACTCAATGCTACAAGTCTAAACTTCAGAATACATTCACTCGAGGCACTCCTTAAAATGGATAACATTGACATCTGTGCAGTGACAGAGACCTGGTTCAAGGTTCCAGAGAGCACCCCTGCATTACCAGGCTATAATTCATATCACACCTTTCGGCCACCTAACCTGGACCGAAACACTAAAGGTGGAGGTGTGTCCATATTCATTAAGGATATCCACACCTCTAGGCTAGTTGCTCAGCATAATGCATCCGAGATTATCCAAGTGGAACTAACTCTGGGTAAGACCGCAATCCAAACTGTAACTTGCAACAGATCCTCCACCATACCCCAGGATTCCCACTCCTCATTTCTTGATACACTGGAAAATTTTAGGGTACAACCCAACACCTTAATAATGAGTGATTTCAACTACCCCACCATTAACTGGGAAAACTACTCGTACCAAATCTTTTGCTCAATGTTTTCTGGAATTCATAAATTCCAGCGCCTTGGATCAACTTATCCACACCCCCACCAGGGGCAGCAATGTCCTATACCTGGTCATTACCAACATGGGCAACTGGTGTTCTGCACCAGAGGTCAATTCCTCGTTGGTCAGATCCGACCACAAGCTAATCACCCTAGACATCCACATCCCACCCCCAACCACCATTAGGGAAACCACTGTAAAAAATTTCTCCAAAGTCAACTTGACGCATCTTAAGACAGAAGTGGCCAACTTCAAAACACCCATGCAGACAGACAATAGAGGTACGACTGCTGAATCCTACACAAATGCACTTTATAAGCACTTACATGAGTGCATGGATCATGCTATCCCTAACAGAACCAAGATGCTATCCTCCAAAAAAAGGAAGCCAACCTGGTGGTCCCCTGCCATAAACAAACTCTACAACAAAAGAAAGAAACTGTTGCAAAAAAAGAGTAAAATCCCATGATTGGAGGAACTCCCTGGTCAGCCTCAGTAAGAAGGTGAGATCCCTCATAAAATCCTCCAAAGTTAGCTGTGAAAACTAAATTGCCACTGATTCTAAAGACAACCACAAAGCATTCTGTAGCTATGTCAAGAATCTCAATGTCAACACTCAGATCTGCTCTGAGTTATAGCACAATGGCACTAAACATACAGAACCAACTGATATTGCCAACATCCTGGCAGATAGGTTCAGTGCTAACATTACCCCCCCCTCTCACCCCCTAAAGGGCCCATCTCTATACCGGAAGAATGCAAAGTTCCTGTAATCACAGCTGCACAGGTAAAAACCACACTCTCCATTGGACCTGACAACATCCCAGGCTGCATTCTACATGAACTACAGAGTGAACTGGTGCCCCACCTATGCACCATATTCAATCATAGCCTCACCTCAGGCTTTTTGCCCACTGAATGACACACAGTGACAGTTATCCCACTCCAGAAAGGGGGAGCCACCATGGACCCCAGGAACTACCGCCCCATTAGCCTAAGAGCCTGGTCTGCAAGGCCATGGAACATATCATCATGGAACTTATAAACAAAGACATTGGTAATCTCCAAACTCTGGACCCCACCCAGTTTGGGCCTTTTGTAAAAGGCAGATCATGTCTCCTAAATCTGATAGACTTCTTTGAAGCAGTCACCAAAGCTGTAGATGAGGGTAAGGTGGTTCACACAGCCTATCTAGATCTCGCCAAGGCTTTTGACACCATCTCCCACTCTGGAATTATAGATAAGCTCACTAAACTAGGTATAAATCTCTATGTCACAAGATGGGTTGCCAACTGGCTCACTGACAGAACCCACACTGTGAAAGTAGCAGACTCCAAATCCAACTTCAGACCAGTGACAAATGGAGAACCACAGGGGTCAGTCCTGGATCCTCTCCTGTTTGGTATTTACTTTTCAGAAGTACAGGCTAACACAGAAGGTCTTTGGCTAATGAAGTTCACAGATGACTGCAAACTAGGAGCCAGAATTGAAACTCCTAACGATGTGGACATCCTACAAAAGGGCCTCACTGAGACAGATGCCTGGTGTCAAAGCCATGGCCTTAAGCTCAATGCCAAAAAGTGCACTGTCATCCCCTTTGGTAAAAACTCTGTACCCATGAACTACCACATAGGTGGTAGTCTACTTAACACCAAAAGTGTGATAAGAGACCTTGCGACACAGGTGGACAGTAGTCTCTCCTTTGATAATCACATCACCATAGTAGTCAGGAAATCCTTCTATGTGGCACACCTCATCACAAAAGGTTTCTCATCCAGGAAAAAAGAGGTAATTGTTCCCCTCTACTCATCACTCATTAGACCCATTATAGAGTACAACGCCCCTTTTGGTATGTACCTCACAAGACATCTACAATAACTGGAAAGGCCCCAGAAATACCTCGCTAAGAGGATAACCAGCCTCAAACAGATGCCCTACGCAGACAGTCTCAAAAAACCCCAGCTTTACTCCGTTGCATATCGCTTACTCAGAGGTGATCTCTGCCTAACATACAAAGCTATGTCAAACCCAAAGCTGTTGGACATGCTCCACTTAAAGAAATCTCAATCCCTCCAAGCTACACACTCTAGGGACCTAAACCTTGTCACCACAATAAACAGAACATGCCGGAGGGATAGATTCCTGTCCCAGATACTTCCTATACTCTGGAACAAACTACCTATCTATATCAAACAAAGCTCCTCAATAGCACTCTTCAAGAAAAATCTTTATGATTGGATGGGAAACAGGAAATTTACCCCGGGGATCACCTCTGTGGCTCTGCTCAACAGGGGCACAGGAAAATAATTTTATTGGGTGGCGAAAGCCAGGGTACCTTTTTGGCTAGGCTTATATAGGCCCTAGGGCCAATAGCTTAGTACCTACCTATGAACCTATGAATCTAGTCTGCAAAGTGTTTGCATAGTTTATAGTAGTGTGCTGAGCTTCTGCATGTGTATTTGGCTGATTCTGATACATTCCACCTGCTAGCTATGCTAGTTCTCCTAGATTGCCTTCCTACTGCTATTTCCCCTACATCCAGTCTGCAAGGTGGTTGCATAGTTTTATAGTAGTGTGCTGGGCTGCTGCATGTGTATTTGGCTGATTCTGATACATTCCATCTGCCAGCTATGCTAGTAAAAAAACTTAAAATCCTTATTGAAGAGATTAAAATGCACAGGAGTGATAACTACATCTGTATAATTAAATATGTTGACTCCTCAATAGGTAAATAGGTTTACTATCAAAATTAGGAAATGCACATTTTCATGTATGTTAACATCAAATGCTTCTTTTCAAAATATATTTATTTCGGATTGCTTTTAATCGAATATCAAACACTTAATTGCTGCTGGTTTTCATTGTTTTGTAATTCGGCATTACGGGGCACAATTAATACAGAAGGTAATGCTTACGTGACATTAGGACCTCACCATTTTGTCGAACATTCTGAAAAAGTCAAATTGTGAATCATCACTATAAACAGGTTTGACATTATGAGCAATCAAACTTCAAAAGCTCAACTTTTGCATTCAAGTTTTTAAATAAAAAAAGGTTCTAACATTCCAGATTTTTTACAGTAAACTAAATACTATACCTCCATGTGTACTAACTACTCCACTGGTGTTTGTTTTAAACTCTCAGTATTACCATAATCACCCTTTAGGATTTCCAGTTCTTCTTCTTCTTCCACTTTTCCCTGCTCCATCCTCTGTGACTGGATCTGGAGAGGCTCGTCAAGAAGTTATGCAATACTGAGGGACTAGATGGACACCACTGCTGGGACAAGATGTCCACTTGCAACCTTTGTCCACTAACAAGTCACACATAAGTAACTACACAACCACACTTAATTTGACACATTCCTTAGTTTTGACATATAATAGTTGTGTGGATAAAATGAAAGATATTGTTATAGAAAAATGGAGTATTTTTAAGACTGATGAGGTCATTTACAAGTCTTTAGGTGCAATCCCCATCTTTGTATACAAAATGCATAAAAACTTAAAGTATATATTTGACCATCAACATAACGTTATTACTAAAGGGACACATAAAGGCATAAGGAAATGTGGTAGTTTTAACCAGTGTAGCTGTATATTGGAAGTGAACAAGATTATGTTGGGAAATCTGCCTATTAAGGTAAAATTTGGGGATGGAAATTGTACCACTAAGGGATTAGTTTATGCTGCTATTTGCCAAAAGTGTTCATGTAACTATGTAGGGAAAACAGAGAGGCACTTTCTAAAAATAATGTCTGAACATTTATATGTTATTACTAAAGATAACACTAACACCACATTATGTAAACATGCTCAGATATGATAATTTTCAAAATTTTCTGTTTGCCATTTTAGAAGTCATTCCATTAGACAACTGAGGGGGTCCATGGGAGACAAGATCAGAAATGAGGGAACTATTATGGCAATTAAAACAAAATGCTTCAAATTATCTTGGTTTGAATGAACACATACTGATTATTCCTGTTTTAAAATGTAAAACTGCTCAGCTTTGACTGAATTTTCTATGTATTTGTGAAAGACTTTTTGATTATTTTCATTCAGGTAATAAAATTATCTGCTCTTGATGTTAAACAAATGCTGATTTTTATGGGAAAAAAAGTAGTTTAATAAGGTTTTATTGTAGCAAAAAAATGTTAGGTACTTGTTCCTTTAAATTATTAATTGGTTTTAATATATGATTTTTTTTAAATATAAAACATTTTTATTGGCAATGTACAACAGGTCTGATGAAGTCATAACATTTGAGGGTGAAAGTGCTAAACCATTTTTATCATATCGTCTTCTTCTTCTGGCTTTTCCCGGTTAGGGGTCACCACAGCGGATCACCTGTCCGATCATGATTGGCAGTGGAGTTTTACGGTGTCGAGTTGCCAGCCCGGTGCCCAAACTTCTACAGAAGGCACACACACATGCACACACTCACACCTAGGGCCAATTTAGAGTGTCCAATCCACCTACAGCATATCTTTGGGATGAAACCAGAGCACCCGGAGGAAACCCACGCGACCACAGGGAGGACATGCATACTCCGCACAGAAGGCACCCCAGACAAGGATCGAACTGGAGAACCTCTTGCTGTAAGGGGGCAACGCTAACCACTGCACCACCATGGCTGCCCATTTTTTTATCGTATCATATAATTAAAATTATAAAATGGACTTGTCTTGTCGGAGGTGTTTATTGGAATTTAAAATTTCTGCAAGTTTCTCTCTGTTGTGACCATTACTGGCACTATATGAGGCTGGTGTTGTTCATTAATTAATGCCATATCATATACAGATAATGGGTCATTGTACTGTATTCAATTCATCCTCCCTTTGCCTCAATAGGTCCTTCTTGCACCTCTTCATGTCACTGTAGTGGTGATGACATTAAGCTCCAGTGTGTTGGACACCAGTTGCACTGAAGACAGCCTTAGCCAAGTTATTTCAAGCCTCAGCCTTATACTGAGACAGAGTATATTCTCCCAGCAGTAGCCTCCAGCTGTAGCACTTCACAAGGAATGCAACAACAATCCTCGACTCCTCAACAGCCTACCTTTGTGCTCTAAAGAGAATACCACCTCTATTGTTACAAGCAATGCCTGTAGCAGTCAAGGTGGAAATATGGGTCTGAACTGGCTCCAAATTCAGATCTCACATGTAACAACTTGTGTGCAAACATGCCCATCCTTACCAAATGCATTTGCACAATTGGAAGCACAGCTATAGCTTGCCAATCACATTGGCACTGACTACATCAAGAAGAACATAAGGTGTTAAAATGGCAATGAAATTTCTCCACGTATGATGTAAAAACTTTTGAGACATGCTCAAACATTAAATACCAATATGCTTTATTTGGTTGGTTATAGTCATGGTTGTCTGGAGGATAAATTGTATGACTTCTGACATATTGGCATGTTGGGAGTAAGACACAAGTAAGTTTGAGTAGTATCACCTCGGAATCGAACTCAGGAGAAAAAAAGAAAAATGATGAAATGTTAAACTTTTTTAATTAACTGTCAATGTCACATGAGAACTTACTTGCAGACATGATAATTAGAAGTATAGTACTTTAAGACTGAATATAGAAATACTTAAGAAATGCCTGTATGTCTGTGACTTTTTATTTATTTTACATTTGTTTACCGGGATAGTCCGACTGGATACATGTCCATTTTCAGCAGAGGCCCAGGGAGAAAAGCTCCAAAAAGACATTCAACAAACTGTTACATTTTTACAGTTTAAAACACAAAATAAAACACAAATAAAAGTTTTTTACACAGATGTGAAACAAACACAAAAACAGATACAAAAACAAGTTATTACATTTTTCCTCAGATGGAAAATTCAAGACAGTGTTTTTAAGAATGATAGGGTACTGAATGACTAGTAGGCTAACCTGGTAGTAGATCCAAGGAGATCATAGGATTTATAAGTTAAGAAACAATACAGTGTAGGCAGAAGTCCTCCATGTGCACACGAGTGATGGTTAGAGTTAGTCTGGATTAGGACAAGGACATAGCCATTGTTTTTTAAAGTACTGAATCAGAATTTTTTTGAATTGAGGTACAGAGAGTTCTGATGTAAGATTAGCAGGAACAGAATTCCAAGTTTTGCCAACAAAGTTAGCAAATAGAGATTTATCGGCTGTGTTGTTGGATTTGAGAGTTTGAACTAGTAGTCTTTCAGATGAACGAAGTCCGCTAAGGTTACTGTAGGGGGTGATGAGGTTTTTATGTATGGGTGTATTATCTGGTTGGTACAGGATCTTCTGTGAGCTATTAGTTGGTTAACCTGATGTAGGTTAGGCAGTTCAAGTCATCCTAGTAAATTTAGGTTATGACAGTGATGAGTTCTGTAGGCTGCATCAGTAGCAAATCTAGCAATGTGATTTTATCTGCTAGAAAGTTTATTAAGGTAAGTTTTGCTGGGGTTTGTAAATAGAGGGGAAGTATAGAGGAGGGTGGAGAGTAGATGTGTACGAGCAATTACAGTTCTGGCTAATGGCGTTAGGAAGGGCTTGATCCTATATAGTGAGCCAAGTTTTTTATTAACTGTTTTAATAGTTTTATTGATATGCAGAGCAAACTTAAGGTTATTATCTATTATAACTCCTAACAGTTTGGTTGAGGAATCTGGGGAAATAATGGTGCCATTGTTGGATTTTAAGGTAAAGGTTATAGGGGCAGACCTGTGAGTGGGGGAGAAAAGCAGCAGTTTGGTTTTATTAGGATTTAACATGAGACGACGGTTAAGGATCCAATTTTCAACTGTGTTAAAAGTATCTGGGGATAGAATCTGCAACTCTGTAGGTGAAGTGTCGGAGCATACTAAAGTGGAGTCTTCCACATATTGAATGCATGTTGCATTTGGGATGACCTTATACAAATCATTGATGAAAATGGAAAATAATAGTGGACCTAGTGTGGAGGCTTGGGGTACTCCAAGGGTGATGGGTAAAAGGGAGGATAGTTTGTTCTCCCATAGGACAGCCTGTTGTCTACCACTGAGATATGATTGAAACCATTGGATGGCCTAGTCCTCTAGGGAGATGGATTTCAAAGTGTTTATGAGTATTTGGTGGTTTATCATACCAAAGGCATTTGAAAGATCAAGAAAGATAATAGAGGAAAATGTATTATTGTTTTGGTGTTGGTTAATGATGTTAGAGAAGGAGAGGAGGGCTGAGGTTGTACTATGGAAGAGTCTAAAGCCATGTTGCGTGTTGGCTAGAAGAATATCATGGATAAGATTTGATTGTGGATGCATTTTTCCATAATTTTAGCCAAGGGTGACAGAATAGCTATGGGACTATAGTTTGAAAGTTCAGTAGATCCTCCCCCTTTATGGAGTGGGATGACATGGTATATCTTCCAGATGGAGGGCATGGACACTTCAGTTATAATTCTATTGATCAGGATAGTAAGGGGCATGCTATGGCATCTGTAGCTTTTTGTAGATATTCTGCAGGGAGGAGATCAGCTGACAGGGTGGTAGGCTTTAGTTTTTTAAGTAATTTTTGGACCAAAGACGTGCAAACTGGCTTAAAGTTAAAGGGGAGTTGGGAGCAGGGTGTAGTGACCGGAGAATATGGGCATCCAGGGGATAATTGTTTAGCTAGGTTCTGGATGGTTGTTGTAAAAAAGCTGTTAAAGGTATTTGCAATTTCTGCTGGGGAATTTTGGTTAGAATCCAAGAGGATAGAAGTAGAGGACTGTCCTGCACTAAGGAGTTTGTTTATACCTACCCAAAACTTCTGTGGCTTGTTTTGGTGTTTTTTTGTAGATGACAGTAATAGTTTTTCTTGTCGAATGTGGTGGATTTTTTTTTGTTTCATTTCTTAGTTGTCCGTATCTAAGTTGATCTATGGGGTTTTTTGTGGTCTTTGAAGTGGCCCAAGCCCTATTTCTAAGTAGTTTTTTTTATGTCTGGTTTCTTTTGAGAGCCAAGGAGCAACTTTTGTTTTGGTTCTAATAGTCCATGCTGGTGCATGCATGGGTGTCAAAGACGAATAGGAATTTGGTATTAAAGTAATTTACTGCTTCTTCAAGTGTTAATTGTTTCAGAACTGACCAACTGCAAGATTTGAGTTCATTTTTGCAGTTGAAATTCTTATTGTTTCTTATTGTTTTAAAAATAGACTGGTTGTGAATATCAGCTTTTTGCCTGATTAAATATGTGAGGAGGTGATTACTTACATCATCAGGTAGGGTCCCACTCTTGTATTTGAGGGGATGGTTGTTAACAAGAATCAAATCCAGAATACTTCCTTTATTGTTGGGTTTACTGATCCTAGTGGGGAGGATATGACCTGTGAAAATCCATAAAGGTTTATGTGGTGTGTGGGGGGTTCTGAGGAACACATGTTCCAGTCTATGTTGAAGTCCCCAAGTACAATGGTTTCTTGGAGGTAATTTCTGGATAAACAATGTAGGATATCTTCAAGGGTATTTATGTTATTGCCTGGGGTAATATACACACAGACGAGATTTATACATTTGTTCTTATTAATGTGGAGCTTAATGATAAGAATGTCAGCATTACCAAACAGGGATGTTTGCAGGGCATTATTGGACACTTCAAGCATGGATTTGTACAGAACCGCTACCCCACCTCCCTTTCTATTGGTTCGATCAAGCCTTAGGATGTTATAGCCTGGTGGTATAACTTCTTTATCTGAAGTAGAAGGTTTTAGCCAGGTTTCAGTAAGACATAGTATGTTTGGGGAAAGAGCATCTAAGAGGGCATGTAGGTGTTGAATCTTATTGTTTACACTTCTGATACTTAGGTGACTGATCAAGAGTGAGTTTGGGGGTTTGTCTAAGATTTGTGTAGTAGTGGGACAGTTAGTAAAGGACCAAGAGCCAGTGGATGAGGATTGGCCAGGATTTGAGTGGATATCTCCATCCATTGTCAAGTTGCATTGTAATCTGATTGTGAGCTTCCAGATAGAAGAGACTGCATTTCTATGCAAAAGGCAGTGTTTGTGTTTGTAAATGCATATCAGATGCATAAAGTTCCATGACCTGATTAAGACATGGATGGTTAGGTTACACACATACTTCATGACACATACTGTCATGAACACAAACTTATGATAAATGAGAACTCAGTAATTATAACAAACATACTGTGCACATCAGACATAAGTATGTGCATTCTACATTAAATATAATCATCATGTTTAACATACGTTCCACACTTTATATTGGGCTTCTATAACAAGTAGTAATGATACATTTCTTGCAGTAAATATAGTTATGATATGCATGTGCATTTGCTGTGACATTCCTAATCAAAATTTTATGACAAACTGCATTCTGACCCCCTTTGTAAAAACATCTGGCAGCAGGATTTCAACAATGAATCAGCTGCTTTCTCTATGTAAGATTAATGTACTTATACCTTCTGCCACAGGGGAAAGTTACCTCAGTACTGGACTCTATTCATCGAGTATTGTCTAGTGTACTGACAGCCATGCACTAGCGCAAAGCTTGTTTGTACTACACAAGGCAGCCTAAATTAAAATTTTCACTTTTTCCTTAGGGAGTGAAACATGACTGGATAAAGAGCACAAATGCAAAATGCATTAGAAAAAAATATCCAAAATGAAAACTGAGCACTAAAAACCAAAAAGTGGACCTTCACTTTTATGAGTACAGCTACACACACACACACACACACACACACACACACATATATATATATATATATATATATATATATATATATATATATATATATATATATATATATATATATATCATATTATAAGTATATTATAAATATATATATATATATATATATATATATATATATATATACACACACACACACACACACACACACACACACACACACACACACACACACACACACACACATTTTATATATATATATATTTAGTTGTTTCATATATATATATATATATATATATATATATATACCCACACACACACACACACACACACACACACACACACACACACACACACACACACACACAAACATTTTTTGAGAAAGGGGTGATTAAAGATGTTCCACCGGATTTACTAAGCTTCCGTGCAGGACTAGCTCAGTCCTGCAAGGAAGCGGCTGTTTAGGAGTAGAACAGCAGTGCACCATGCATATTAATGAAGGCATGCTGCCTGAGCTCCTAATCTTACATGGAGCATGTAAGAGTGCAGGGGGCGTGTCTGAGAGCAGAGCTATCAGAATATACATGCCCCTGCAATGAAGAACAGCAGAAAGGGCTAAGAAATGAGCGAGATCGCTCATAGGTGTCCGCATATCCCCACCAACATTCCCCCTCATGTACAACAGCAAGTAATTACAAATAAAATGAACAAACCTTTTTTTTTATTTTAAAAGCCAATTAAAGCTAACCGTAGGTGCGCAGGTGTGCCCATCACTTAGCTACGGTTAATGCAGCTTAAATGGCTAAAGAGGATAACAAGGAAGATATATGCAAATGAGGTAGCATAGCAATAGTGTAGTGGGCAGAACATTTACTGTTCGAGCTGGCATTCCTGGTTCAAGTCCCACTGTAGCACATTCCATTTTCCATGGCAAAGCATGATATGACCAATATTTTTGTTGCATAACCCGCTAAATAACATATATTTGTGAAGCTGGGTACTGCATTAAATGCACATGTGTCATAATGAATAAAGCACTAGTAAGCAAGTTTAAGCACCAATAAGCAGTACTAAGCATATGTAAGCACTAGTAAGCTGGTTTAAGCCCATTTGCGGGGGGGGGGGGTATGCAATGCGCAAACAGGTTAAACAATTTAGAAGCTAACTCTCTGTAAGCATCATTAACCAAAGGTTAGCAATGCTTACCCTCAAGCAAACCTACTTACAACTGCTCAAAAGTGTCTTAATCACTCTGTATCCAATGGCCCTTGCTCTGCCCAGCAACAAAATAAACAGTCTTGAACCCAGGACCCTATACACTATAGTCATAGTAGGTAACCACCAAGCCATCACAACAGTACAGAAGAATGAAGTATCAGCAAACAAGTCCTCACTATAGTAAAATCAAACTGAACCTGTGAAAAGAATCAGTATACAGTCATATGTTCCATAACCCACTACATAACATAAATATGTGAAAAGGAGTACAGCAGTAAGCCCAAAAGTGAGGTGTAATTGTAATAGAGTGTTGAAGTCCCCAATAAAGCACAAGGACCCAATACAGTGTACGTACACATGAATCATGGATAACAGGCATACATATAAGATGTAATGAGTAATAAATCAATGCCAAAAAGAAAATATAATGCAAGTCTAATGTAAGCAATGCTAAGCATTGCACAGGCCAGCTTAGGAGGTGTAAGCAATGTTTAGGCCAGCTAACTCAATGTGCCCAGTGTTATATCCCTTTAAACAATGCCAACTTTAGGTAAGCAGGTTTGCCCATAGCTTAGCCTTTTCAAAACTGGCCGATCATAAAAAGTGCAGGAAATCGTCCCTACTTAAACCCAACATTTGGGAATACATCTCAAAACCGAATGTAGCTTCCCTTGCTGGCACCATGTCAGGAAGGGGAGAGGGTGTGTGCTTTCGGGTGCAGCCATGGTGCAGTCATGGCAGGACTCCTTGTCAAAGACCATGAGCAGAGACTGCTGCAGTGCCAATACCAGGGTTCCCAATATAAGGTGGAAACCTGGGACCGTCTCGCCCATGACCTCATCAGTACCACTGGCATACCTCGAACTGGTGAGCAGGTCAGGTATCACTATGCTGACATGAAGCAGCATAAGGAGGACCTCTTGGAGCAGTGGGTCCAAGAGGCTAGAATGACAGGGGATGTCCCAGCTGTGTGTATCACCCCACTATGTGTGTAATAATTGCCAGCTCATGCATATCATGGATAGGTATGGCGAAATATTCCTCTTATGTCCTCCACAGTTGCAATCAAGCGGGCCGTGAACTAGGAGGCCATGGAAGTCACCTGGAGAGGTTGCGAGGGAAGTCAGTAATACTCTTGCATGTACTGTCATAGAAAATAAATCTAAAAGTATCAGTAAATTAATTGCCTGCATAAAACCTGTATTTATTAAGGTAAGTACTGCATACACTGGAGAATATGGCAGGAAGAGACCCATATATTATGTATGTAAATAAAAGCGTAATAGCCTGACCATAAAGGTCTAACTGCTGGAATGCATGGGTATACTCTGGTATCATATGGTAATGTAGATTTGCATTCACGTAATAATACTGTTGTATTAAGCACTGTTACCCAAACCATGCACCATAAATAGAATGTGTAGGAATGCCTATATATGACTGAGTAATCCCTTGAGGCCATTTGGTACAACTGAAAGACACATAGACAGAAAACAGGGAAAAGGCAGACAACAAAACCTGAATAGCACATGCAACTGAGATGTGAATTGTTGTGTTTTAGCACACACAGCCATGGTTTGAAACCCACCAGTGGTAGTAGTCTGCATACAGAATCATACCCCACAACTGTACAGACATGTCCAGAATGTCCAGTAAAGTGGCCCATATCTGTTGCCTGTCAATCTGTCCCCCTGGGAAATCAATGGGATTATCCCAGACATATATGCAGCAAACAGGAAATACAACTGATTGACACACATCTATGAGAACAAAGCTGGCACACTAGGAACTCCCCAAAACTTTATGAGACTAAGAAGCCACATATGTCCCATTTACACCCCCATCTTGTCAAGCTGTGGCCAGAGTGTGTATGGTAACAGAGTGAGATATATGTGCATAATTGTAATGTGGAATCTGATACTGTGTGTGGCAACATTCTCCCATAGGTCTGTCAGATACCAACACTGTGCCCAGAAATACAAGAATGATACATTGTACTGGTACTGTTTACACTGGTATTGTATGGCACTGTGACTGATGCAGTTGCTCTGAATAATGAGGTATTACTCATCACTGTCACCCATGCTGTCCTACAAAATATAACTGTCTAGGAAATCTGTATAAGAGTGTTGTAATACAAGGTCAGAATGCAAAAGCACAGGAGAATTATAAGAAAGAAAGCAGATAGGAGATATACAGCAATAACTATATAGCACAAACAACTCTGATGGACAGTGTTTAAGTTGTAGCAGACACAGCCATGGTCTGAATCCTGGGAGTGGAAGTAGGCTGCATACAGAATCGTACCCCACAACTGTACAGATAAGACCAAAATGTCCAGTATATGGGCCCATATCTGCTGCCTATCCCCCTGGTAAATCTGTGGGATGATCCCAGATGTTTAGCCAGCAAACAGGGAATACAAGTGATTGTCAAACATCTGTGAGAACAAACCTGTCACTATAGCAACTCCCGAAACTGTTAGGAGAGTAATAAGCCAAGTATGTCCTATCTACACCCCCATGTTGTCAAGCTGTGACCAGAGTGTGTACAGGAACAGAGTGAGATGTATGTGTATAATACTAATCTGTAATCTGGAACTTTGTGTGGCAACATTTAGGTAGTGCTAACAAACATTGCCCCCACAGGTATGTTGGATACGAACACTGTGCTGAGAAATAAAAAAACAATAAACCCTGTACTGGTACTGTTTATTCTGGTATTGTAGGGAATTGTAAGTGTTGCAGTTTCTTTGAATAATGAAGTATCACTGATCACTGTCACACACACTGTGCTACATAATATAACTGTGTAGGAAAGCATGTATATGTGTGTGTCAAGTCACTAAAGGTTGAAGAGGTCAGTAGTCTAGATATGTCCTGGTACACCTGCATATGGGCAACACATGGCCAGAGTCTGTGCAGAAAGAGTTGGATAGCTATGTGCACAACATCAACCTGGAATCTGGGAGTATGTGCAGAAACAGTTAATTAGTGTTAAAAAACATTCCCTCCACATGTATACCAGGTAGGAGGAGTATACTGCAGGTAAAACCAGTTCATGTATAATGATGACAACAGCCATATCACTGTCCAAACTAAGGCTATAGGGTAGTGTAGTAAAACTTGTAAGGTACAGATAACAGCACTGACTAGGAAAGTAATGTGGACTACAGGAATATACTAGTTGTTAACTGACATCTTTCTCTCCCCCCCACCATATCTCTAACAATAAACAACATACCCACCCCAACCAGTATGTAATGACTCCAATGTTCTGATAATGTCCTATTGTTTGATAAATATTTTAATTGTTCCCATGCATGTGCCATATTGAATTATTCCAACATTGGTGGCATGGTGCCATCAATGTTCCTGCATGCTGTTCATATTACCACTACGGTCCCATGTATGCACGTGTTCTGTTTGCTATGCAACTGTTCCATATCTGGTGTCTGGGTTAATGGGAATATCTATGCATGCTGTTATACCTAACCCTGGAATGTGTTGACTATTACTAACCCACATATGATGTTAAAATCTCAACACTATAGCACGTTTGGGAAGGCCGGTATGAGCAGACCCACCTGTCCCACTACAGCTGGCCATGGCACTGGGCACCAGCATGTCTGGTGCCCAATCTGGGATGGCCCTGTCCATTGGTCCTGCACCACCTTTGGGTGGAACCACCTTAGGAGATGGCGCTTGCCCCCCCAGGAGCAGGCATGGACAGGAACCTGTCACCCATCACCAGGTCCAGGTTGTGGTGCCTAGCGAGCTCAGCCAGCAATTTGGTGATCTGCTATGCTAGCTTGAGGGCTGCATGTCATGACTAGAGGGTCAGCCTGGCTCTGTAACTCAGCCCCCAGCAAAGCCTCCTTTGGGGCTGTGCAGGTGCAGTGGTGACTGCCCATGGATGGGGACCTCATTCCCACTGTTTCCACTAGGGGGCTCACGGGCTTCCGATTTCCCAACACCCCTCCCCATCAAGGTCTTTACCCCCCATATATGTCACATACTGCCCCTGTATGCATCTTGTCTTGTCTTGTCTGTTAACCTACCCAACCTACCTCCCCAAATTTACCTACAATCACTCTCCAACATCCCACTTTCACCTAAAAAAAAATAAAAAAGGGCAATCTGTTCCCCCAAAAAATCTCACCCCATACATAGCAGTCCATTTTGCACACATGTCCACTGGACACATGTAATCTGATCTAATTGGCATCACAACTTATTATTGTTGTCCTCACCCCTCTGACAGGGGTTTGAGTATCCAAATCTACCTCCAAATTCAGTGTATATGCACAGCTGTTGCTGTTA
>NC_056741.1:1003073382-1003141267 GCF_019279795.1 Protopterus annectens | reverse complement strand
GTTACTGTGTAAATAATGCAGATCTAGGGGTATTTTTTATTACTATATTACTTTTTGTTATGTGTTTTTCTTGTAAAATTGTTCCTCCGCCTAATGTTTCAAATTTGCTGTAATATATGTAAATGGTGTTGCAGGAAATATTTTGCATCCAAAATATAACATTTTCAAAAAATAGCCAGATATTTATTTAATTTTTGTCCATTACTCCTAAAATTTGTGGTTTATTGCCAGTCATTGGGGACTGAAGTAACTGTAACTAAACAATGACATATATTTGAGTTTCAGACTCAATTTTCTTAAGAAAACGCATGTTAACACAAATCCAGTTATTCAAGCAACTTTATAATTTTATAAGAGCAATATTTAAAATCTGATCCTATTTTTGAACCTTTGTTTCCCCTTTATTTTAGGCTTTATCCCAATTTCTTGGGCTAAGAGGTCCAAAGGTATGTATACCTCTTAACTGCTGCTACCACTGCTTAATGGATCTTACTCTCAAGCTTTCTCTCTGTAATACACATATGCACACCTGCACACACTTCTGCTTTCATGCACACAAGCATGTATACACTCACACAGACAGACAGAAACATAAACACACATACACACACGCACGCATGCACACGCACACACACACACACTCACACACACACACACACACACACACACACACACACACACACACACACACACACACACACACACACACACACACACACACACACACACACACACACACACACACACACACACACACACACACGCACACGCACACACGCACACACAGGCACACACACAGACACATATACACACACACACACACACAAACACACACACACACACTCTTTCTTTTTTATGTTACTTTTAACTTTATACTCGCTAAACAGGAAAAGCACTACTTAGCGAGTGTAAAACAATGTAGATCTCACACTCACTTTTATGCATGCATACAGTCACACACACACACACACACACACACACACACACACACACACACACACACACACACACACACACACACACACTTACACACTTTGCTATTCTTTTTTTTATTTTACATTTGCTAAAGAGCAAAAAAGCTGCTTAGCGAGTGTAAAATAATGGCGGCCATTATTTCCATTACAGTCTGAACTCCACTGCAGCTTAATATGCTGTTGTGAAGTGGCGGACTCATTTTTTCAGTAGGCATTACCTGTACATTAACACCCCTCTGGAGAATACTCATTTCCCAATCAGAGTGGTGATGTACATACCACATACAAACTAGAAATTATCGTGAATCATGCATATTCAGGCAACTTGTTATCAGTTTGCAAAAATTGATAAAAGAGTTCTCTATGCAACATTGCATATTTGTTGCACTCAATGCTAAATTGGCTCTTGACAGAAGTAGCTAAAATGCTAAATGCATTGAGACAGAGGCTAGTCTATGGATGTGCAGTGCTGAAAGCTTCATTTTGTAGTCTGTCATTTGATTCCTTTATTCTAGACAAGCAAACTTACTCTGTTCAACATAAATGAGCCAATGGCAGACCTTGAAATGGCACATAAATGTCACTGTGAAGCCACTGTCTGAGACTCAGTGGGAATGCAGGATAGACTCTGTCAAAGCAATAATATTTCAGTTGAAGGGATTCATAAAAGCATTATAGGAGATAGGTGAAGCCTTATGTATAAGTGATGCTGCAACATATCAACAAGCAAGGGGACTGTGCTCAGAACTTATGTCATACCAATTCATTGTATATTTAGTGGTTTGGTATGATGACAGAGGTAAATCATGCAAGCAAAGTTCTGCAGACTCCATCTGTTGATATTTCTACATCTGACAGATTGCTGGCATTAACTATTGACTTGCTGAAGAATTACAGAAGGACAAGATTTCAATGTGCCATGGGTGAAGCCTCCAAGATAGCAGAAGAACTGGATGTTAGCATCACATTTCAGAAAAAGAGCAGAGGAAAGTAAAACACTTCTCTGACTATGAAGGAGAGGATGACACTGTACAGGATCCAAAGGTAAAACTACATGTAGAGTTCTTCAATGTGCTGCTGAACACAAAAAAGTAATTTACTGACCAGTTTGAGCAGCTTTCAGAGTTTGATAAGGCCTTTGGATTTTTATCAAATATTAAAGCCTTGAGTGAAGTTGCAGAGGACACATTGATCCAACAGTGCAAGGCTCTGAAAGAACAACTGACTGACAGGATAAGTGGCCACTGTGACATTGATGACTCTGACCTTGGACACAAACTGAAAAGCCTTTCTTGAAAGATTGATAATGAATCATCACCACTGACTGTGTTAAATTTCATTTGCAAGCACTTGCAAGACATCTATATAAATACTTATGCTTCACTGCACATTTATTTGACTGCACCTGATACAGTGGCTACTGCAAAACATAGTTTTTCTAACTGAATCTCTTAAAGACATACCTATGTCCGTCAATGAATCAGGAGAGACTTTCAGGTTTAGCTGTGCTCTCAATTGAGCATGAAGTGGGACAAGGTTTAACATACTGCAGCTTCATTGAAGAGTTTTTCCAGAAGAAAATTCCTAAGATCCCAGTAAAATTTTAGGTACATGCTCATATTTCTTTTACAGTAATCTTATAATGCTGTAAGGCAGTACATTTCAGGTAGCACCTTAGCATGGCTTGTATACTATGCTGTGTATTCACTGATTTTTTATTTAATTCAGCAGGCTGGACCAAGTAGTACAAGGAGGATGAAACTAGCAGGATTTGAGGGAAAGGCAGCTAGGACCAGCAGGACTCATTATGACGCCAGGACAGTTTTGAGTAGCAGGACTCATCGTGAGGTCAGGAAGCCAGGACAGTTGGTAGCGGCAGGACTCATTGTGAAGCCAGGACAGTTGGGAGTGGCAGGACTCATGAGGCCAGGACAGAAGCACAGGAAGAACAAATTTCTAATGGCACTAAAAGTGGCAGCAATCAGAAAAGCTGTGCAGCTAACAGCACATTGAAGATAAATGACACTCTGGTGGTCTTGACCTCACCTGTTTCTCTTTGGGTTTGAATCTGTCTGTCTCAGACTCAGTAATCCCCATGGCTCTCTCTTGTGTGTTTCTTTGGGTCTGAATCTGTCTGCTTTAGGCTCAGTAATCCCCATGGTTCTCTCTTGTGTGTTTCTTTGGGTTTGAGTCTGTCTGCCTCAGACTTAGTAGGCTCTCTCTTGTGTGTTTCTTTGGGTTTGAGTCTGTCTGCCTCAGGCTCAATAATCCCCATGGCTTTCTCTTGTGTTTCTTTGTGTTTGGTTGGGTTATGTCTGTCTGCCTTGGGCTCATTAATTCCCATGGCTTTCCCTTGTATGTCTTAAGTGTCTGTAGTCTTTTCTATATCTGTCCCATGGCTGTCTTACCTGCCTCTGAAGTGTGACTGTTCTGCATGTCAGCGACTGTCTGTCTTGTGTGATAGGGTCAGTTTATCTAATGCTGATTATGTGTTTCAGTCTTGCCATAGTACTGTCATCATCTTGTGTTTGGGAATGTGTGTGTGGTGTCTCAGTTATGTACTGTGGTAGTGCTACCTTTGTCTTGTGTGGGTCTCTGTTCAGTTTTGCAGTAGTTTTGTCCTGGTCTTGGGTTTCTGTCCTGTGTGGGTGGGCACCTCTGTCCTGTGTATGGGAGTCTGTGGGTGTTCAGTCTTGCTGTAGTGCTGTCTTTATCATGTGTGTGTGTCTGTCCTGTGTGTAAGAGTCTGTGCAGCTGTCTGTCTTGTGTGCCTCTGTCCCGTGTGAGGGTGTCTGTGTGGGTGTCTCTGTTCAGCCTTACTGTCTTGCTATCTTTGTCTTGTGTGTCTGTTTTGGGTGTTCATGTGTTTGGGTGTTTGACGTTTCAGAACTTCAGTCTTATGGTTGTTTGAAGTTTTGAAACTTCGAGCTTCTGAAGGGGATCCATATGTATATATAATGTATATATATATATATATATATATATATATATAAACACACACACACACACACACACACACACACACACACACACACACACACACACACACACACAAACACACACACACACACACTCACACACACACACACTCACACACACACGTGTTATACAACCACTCATCCATTTTTAACCTTGCATCACTTTAAGTAAAAAAGTTCCCCAGTTTAAGAATCATTCAAACACACAAACACATCACACAAAAGTATCTCTCAATACTTTGAATTTACTGATACCATGTTATTCTAAGACTTTTAGGCCATTATATCCAAGTTAATAGCATAAATGGTTTTAGTGCTGTAGCTAGGTCATCTGGTGCCCTAAAGTTAACTTTGAGTTAAAAAAGGGTCTCTTTTATGAAAAAATAAAACTTTTTTCTGCACTGAACATAAACTATAACAATCAACTTACTATAGTTAAATCACCACATACAAAGCTCGTTGGCACTTTGGCTGTTTGGGTAACAGCAAATCGAAGTATGTGACATTCATTTATGAAGCTGCAATGTGCTATTGGCTTCATAAATGAATACCTGTTCTGCACTCCTGCACCATCAGCATGGCCCTTGCCAATTGTACCACCTAACAGCTTATGTCAGGGGCATCTACCTGTTTCGCTATGTCCTAGTTACAGCAGTTTGGATTATTCAGAAGACAATTAAAAGCATGTTTTGCCTGACTCATGAGTGAACTCACCATTCTATGATTTAGTAAGAAAAGTGGTGCTTTCCATTAGGTTTAACTATGTTCTTATTTGAGAAAGCACACACATATGCTCCTCGTTATGCTTTATAATGTCCCTAGTATTACTTTACCTATCCCTTGGAGTAATTATAATTTTATTGCAAATCACTAGTGATTAAAGTTAACCAATAATGACAGACATTACAGATTCATGTCTTGTTTTGTTCAGACAATGCAGGCTGATGCAAACCCATTCCTTTGATAAGTGGATCAGAATAATATTTAAGAAACTGCCCCATTATACTTGAGCAAAGACATTGATAGTGATGTGTTCCTCTACTGATACAACTTTGCTAAAGAAATGCTGATGGGATTGCAAATATGGGGAAAAAAGCAGCAGTCAGACTTAAAGCTTCATCTATTAATCTGCCCAGCGTGGAAATGAAAATGACACAGAAAACAGAAATGAAATAAGCGAATGAAAGTTGTACAGTATTAGTTAGTTCTGAAGAATACTGTTAGCTTTCTTTTTGCAAAAATCACTGTAGTCCCAAGACCTATCTCCTCTTGGTTGACTGGCAAGAGTTGTGACCGTAATATTATACAAGCTCAGAACGGTAGCTGCTGCGTACAGGGATATTTGTGTTTTCACCTCAAGTATTAAAGAGCTGGTTGTCTAAACTGCAACTTTATTTAATCCAACCCTTTTATTTATTCATGTCTTAATTACAGACATGTTACTGTGAAATGCAACATGCTGTAGACACTTTAACAGAAAAATGCACAGTAAATAAATGAAAAATCAATAAATGAGCAAATAAATCAAGGCACAATTAAAACTAAATACAGTACAGGATTCTAATGAAGAGAAAACTTAAAAAAAATAGCAGGATTAACATTTAGATACAATCCTGGAGTGTGTGCGACACATATTCATACAGGCTTGCTATGATTGCAAGAAGATGCAAGGTGCACGGCTAGTCAATTTTCTCAAAATATTCAAATACGACCATCTGGCAACTTCATGCTGAAAAATAAGATGAGAAGGTAACTGACTAAGTTCAGGTACTTTTTTCAACTTATTTTGTAACAGTGGAGCTAAAATATGAGTGTAAAGTTATTCACACTTGTGGAAGGTGCTCGGGTGTAACAGCATACATTTCCTAGCACCTGAGACAGCACAGAGGTGCCATGTGATGGTACTCAGAGTTAATGAGTCAACATTGTCTAAAAAGGTTCTATGGGGGAGGCTAGTGCCTTTGCCAGTATCTGACAGCCTAGAGGGCACAAGTGCAGACCATCTCTGGCAAAGCATGTCGACTATCTCATCCTAGGCTGAGAGATACTGGACCCCCCCTAGAATGATGCCAGAAGATGAGCCAATTGTTGAAATCCATCATTTGTTGTTTATATTGTGGCCTCATCTTGGGTGAAGGTAGAATGCTGCTTAGGGCTAGGATCATACCTGGCTGTGACACATAATGTGAGTGTTTAATCATTCGTCTCTTCATATAGTCCAGAGAGATACATCTCAAGTAATTCACCACAATATGAACTATGACAGAGTCATAAGGGTACTTGTTGTTGAGTGATGTGAGTAACATGGAATGATACACCTGTATGTACATTGTTGGTGTACTAGGACATGTGTTGTAGTGGAGCAGATCAACCTTATACACAGTTCACATTCCACCATTACAGAGACACTTGCAGTATGGCATAGGTGTGCAAGTGTATACATATCATCATTAAATGCTCTATGAAACATATCAATATAAATTCATATTGATTATAATGTTACATAAGTCTTGTCTCATAGACATGTTAATCTGTGACATACACAGCAATGTATCACATGTTTTGATACAGTTGCAGCCTTGGTGAATTTATTGGATGTGTAGTTGTGCTGCTACAGCCAAGGATTATTGAAGTGGTCAGCAGCACCATTGTATGACTATTAACATTTGTGTCAGGAAATGTTCTGCATGAGCCACAAACAACTGATCTGTAATGTGTCCTGATATGGCATCAGGCTGCTCAAACACAGCTTGCCCATGAAACACATATAGGCATATGTTGGGCAAGTGATGTAAGTACATGACATTGTTACAGTTGTATGACTGTGTGCATGGTACCAGTGTGCGGAATGTGATGAATGACCTGGTTGTACGTGTAGGTGTTTTCACAAATCATGTATTCCAATACAATTGAAATGTTAAAAGTAAAGTCCCAAAAACAGGAAAACCTCACCAAAGGCAGCCACTTAAACAACCAATGACAAAAAATCCAAAAAAGCAGTTGCCACCAGTATGAGAAAGTATTTATTCATCTCTGATATAAAAACAGCAGGTAAAACAGCAGTTAAAACTGCAAATGAGTTTCAAATCAATGTAAGCACTTTCGGGTTATTACCCTTCTTCTGACAATACATTACCGATAAAGACAAATATTTAAAATCCTTGACAGCCAATCATTATTCAATACTGAACCCTAGTTTTTTGAAAGGTGGGCTTAATAGGAAATGACATCATTGAGGCCAGGAAACCTATGGGCTGTCAATTCTATGATCCACCTAGTTTCCTCAGTTTCAGTTTTGTTTACTATATTGCCCCCCTCTGTTCCTTTTCATTATAGTCCTAATAACCATAAATTTAAAATGATGCCCTACAAATGCTGAAATATGTCTAAAAAGAGCATTGTGTTCATTTTTCAACCTTATGGCTGACAAGTGATTCAATATCCTTGTTTTAGAATACAATTTGTTTTTCATATATAATAACAGTTACAGGACTGGCAGGTAGCTAGATAAATAACATTCATAGATCTACAATTAGCATTTACTTCGAAATGATAATTTCTTCCTGTACTAGGGTGAATAAAATCAGTATGTGAATTTATATAGCAGCACGCCTTGCAGGAACCACAAGGTCTAGTCCCTTTCCTTTCCACTATATGTCTATGAACACCATTATCCTCATGACCCAGCAGATCCTTCAGGGTCTTGTTTCTCCTAAAACCAAAAGATGGCTGAGTCCCAGCTATTGCTCTCATCTTCTCATCAGAGGCTAAGATCTTCCAGTTGTTCCTAATTATTTCACAGACCCCATGTATATTGCTACAATAAGTAAGCATACATCTTGGACCTTTATTCTGTAATTTCTTATTTAAATTCTTCTGATTGTCCACTTCCCTAGATTTCAACCATGGACTCATTCTATCCTGCCTATAAATCTTGTGTCTGGCAAAGGTCTGTTCCACATTTTGCTCCTCATAGCCCCTCTGAATGAAGTTATCTTTCAGTTGTTCCATTTTCATTGTAAAGTCCTCCTCCTCTGTACATAGTCTCGAGACCCTGCCTAACTGACCCTTAATGATGTTGTTGAAAGTATATCAGGGATGCATACTATCCCTTGCCAACAGGCTATTCTTCCAACAGTCTTTCCTGTGGAGTGTGGTTTTAAACCCCCCTGCATCCTGCTGCAATCTGATGTCCAAGAAATCTATCTATGTTGTTGAATAATTCATAGAAAATGTCAGGAAGGTTGTGGTGGTGCCTAGGTAGCTGACAAAACTAAAACGTTCTGCCTTCTCTCCCCTGACAACAAGAATATATCATCCACAAAGCGCTTATATAGATGTATCTTATCCCTCCATTTATTGGTCTGTCCTAGAACAAATTGCCTTTCCCAAAAAACAAGAACCATATTGGCATAAGTGTTCGCGCAAGAGGTGCCCATGGCCACGCCCTGTTTCTGTCTATAATAGTTCTCTCCACAAAGAAAAACATTGTACTTCAGGACCATCCTTAATAGCTCTCTCATTAATTTCAACGTATCCTCCCCCAACAGATTAATTTCAATCAGCAAGTATGTTACTGCTTCTATACCATAGTTGTTACTGATCACTGTAAAAAGACTTAGTACATCTAAAGTTACCATAATATATTGCTGTGTTTCTTTTGCTTTTATGGTTTCTCTTAATGAAGTTAAGAAGGGCCCAGAATCTCTGAGCACCTCTGTGAAACTCATAACAAGGGGTCTCAATAAACACTCCAACCATATTGAGAAATTCTCAGCATTGATGGCATGGGTTACATTTGTGACAGTGTGGATTGTGCCATATACATGCCATGCACACCTGTCAACTAGCTTGGATTGATCATAATCTCACATACAGGTATAGCAGTGTCCCTCCTAACACTTCCAATAGATGTTACAGTGTCAGGAAGGTTTGCTTGATTCCACTCATAGATTGCTAACAACTCACAATACTTGTACAAGTTTTCATGCAGAACCATTTATGATCACTCACAATCACATATGTTATGTCAGAGACAGGGGTTACTGGTGGTATTATTCAGATATTATCCATGAGTGTGAGTGCTTTTGTTTACTGTTGTCCATGTTATTTGTCCCACTTGGTGGAAACCTCTGCTGACATCACAGTCATATTTAGGCTACTCATTTTTCAGGTTTCACAATATACACCTAACTCCTATTGTATATAACATTGGTGATAGATGTCTTCTCCATTGTTCATGTCAGGATGCTTATATCACAAATAAATCTTCTCCATTGTTATGTCACCTTGTGTGATAGTCACATAATATAAATTCACTATGCTGTCTGTACTATATCATGTCAATATGTGATTAGGGTTCCTGCTACAAATGTCTTCATTGACATGCCCTCATCTGCTGTACATTTACATATTTCACCTGTCCTCTTTCTGTGTGTTTATTCCTACAATTCATGTGTGTCCCTATTCCATACACACATGTTCCTTTACTGTTTATTTTTAATGGCAGATTATGTACCATTACGGATCATTTATCCAACTTTCGATCAGTATGCCTGACACACCTTTCCACAATAGTCTGCACTGTCTACACTTTTTTATAATGTGTTGGAACGATAAACACTGCTTTATTCATAACACCAGTAATCTTACTGGGATACTGCAGAAACACACTGACCTAGTTTGCCCATAGGTAAACAGGTTTACATGTCTGCTGCTTTATGTGTTGCTTTACATGGTTTCCTGGCCGGCAACTCGGTTTACGTGTAAATGTGGTTCGCAGCATGTATATGCAATTAGCTCTGCTGCTCATCATGCAAACACATAAACTCCATGTAGGCTTCATGCTAAGCCTACATGGAGTCTATTAAATTCCCAGGCAAGTCTTTTTGGTTTCTAATACCATGGTGGGAATGGACCCTATTCCTTAGTCAGGGTACAATTAGAGTTCATGAAATTAATATTTTTCAGTCTTTGATGTTAGCCAAGATGGGTCTTTCCAGCACCCACAATGTGCCCAGAATTGCCTCCTTCTGTAATTCATACAAAGTTACATGTATTACAGCATATCTAAGTACAACTGTAAATTCTTATTGCCCCATTTCTCCTACTACTACTACTGTTGGAGTTGTCTGGGTATCATTCTTCATCATTGCTCTCATTTTCGCCTGCAATCACTAGATATAGCAATTTCAGTGATAAATTCCATTTTTTTTCTTTTTTCATGGATTACTATTAGTTGGTTTTCTCACATCTATTTTTGAACTGTTGGTAATGGGTGAGTCCATGTCATATGCACTTCACCATTCTATATAATGCTTTGTTGTTCATGTTTCCAGTGCTTCTGAGCTAATTCTATATTGTAATGCTTGAACAATCCCCAGTGCAACAGTCTTGCCACATTATTGTGTCTTTCAGTATTCAGGCCATCTGCCATGAGTGTATCACACCCAGCAGTAAGATGTGTGTCTATTCCCAATTCTTTTTTGAACAACCTGCATTTGTCTGTTTCTCTCACATGTTCAGTGGACTTTGTAAATCAACATGAATATTGTCCATTATCCTGGTTAGCCATCATTAACCTCTCATCTTTTGGTTTCACCTTACCTTAAGCATTCCTGCATCAAATCTTGGTCAACATGAGGTTGTTCCAGGAGATCTTAGTACTTGCCAGTATATTTATAAACTTTCCACATACCTTTCCTTCTCATCTGATCCTTTTGATTATATTCTTTCTTTTGTTTTTTTTTTTTTTTTGGCACATTCAGTTGCTATCTATGTTTTGTCTGTTTCTGCTTTGATTTCTATTTCTGCTTGACACCAAAATATTTCTGTTAAAAGAAGCAAAGATATCATCTTAGACTTCTCCCCATGTTTTAAAACATTCACTATGTTTGGATCTGATGAGGTCAGCAAATATGTGTGAAGTCCCATGACTGCAGATCTATATATGTAATCTATTTTGTAGAGACTCATACCTCCTACAGTGCGAGGAATATATAATCTTGGTATTCACTTACTTTTATATATCATTTGATAAGCATGAAGCATTTTTCTTGTTTTCCTGTCCAAATGATTACATTTTTAGGACCAATTGATCATCCCAAAACTATAAGTTAGAACAGGAACCACAAATTGATCCTTCATTTATTCCCAAACATTTATATACTCCCTCTTGCTCAAGTTCCTTTATATCACATTCCTGTCTCAGGCTGAGAGTTTTCTGGGGCTGCAGCTTTCCTGTTTCAAATGTTGATTTTGCATATTTATCAAGATCAAATTCCATTCTTATATCATCTGAGAAAGATTTAATTATTTGTAGTTGTGCTTTCAATTTCTCATCTGATAAACTATACAATTTTAAGTACTCTACAAAAAGTAGACGAGAAATCTTTAAACAAGGTTGCATTCTGGGAGACAAATTGTAACCATAACACAATCTGTTAAGCAAATGGCTTAGTGGGGTAAGGGCAAGACAAAACAACAACAGTGACAAACAGTCACCCTGGAATATCCCCCTTTGAAGTTTTATCCCTGGGATAATAATTTGCCTTTTGTCATGGCTCAGTGGCAAAGTGGTTTGGCACTGTTTCATTGTTGCTTTAATGTAACTGATCAATGTAAGGTGTATCTTATACATCTGTAAGCATTCCTTTATCCATGAATGCAGGATGCTGTCAAATACATTTTTCTAATCTATCCAGGCCATACATAAATTCTTCTCCTTTTGAAATTCTCTTATGGCTTTATTTAGCAACATACTATCCTTTGTTCCATACAGTTTTCTTTTGTTTTATCGCCATGTCTGAGTTTTTTCTAAATGACTATAAATCCTGTCTGCATCACTACATAAGCTGTATATTGTTGGTAGGCAAATTATCAGTCTGCAGTTTTTAGGATGGCTTGCAGATTCACTCTTGAGGAATAGCATGTTTTTTCCTGCCTAACCATGTTGGTGTCTGTTTGGGATGCACATATAAGTAATTATCACTCAGGATTAAATCTTTGTGCAAATATATTATTGTTTTTAGCCAGAAATTAGGTACTGTATCTGGGCCTGGGGTTTTCCATTTAGGTGCTTTAGGAGCTTTTCTTAATTTTGTCTCAATTTCTCTGGTGGTTACTTCATCCTATTTCATATTGTCTGCATTAGAGCTCCTTTATGTTTCATTTAATTCTTCTATCCATTCAGTGTCATTGTTATGTTCAATGGGGTCTTCATAAATACTTCTCTAAAATGTGTCTGTTTCTTCTTTTTTTGGTTGTATTTCTATTACTTTTTCTTTGTTTCCCAGTTCTCTATAAAATATTTTTGGGCCATCAATGAATTGCTTATTTTCTACTTTTCTTTTATATTTATCTGGATGCCTCCTAAGTTTTTCTGCCTGTGCTGATATTTTCAGTTTGTTATTGGCAATAGTGCATTATATGCTGCAGGTGGGCAATAGTGCATTATAAACCTTGGCCTGTTTTGATTGTGTTGCTTTTACTGCATCTAAGTGCTTTTATAATTTCTTGTCTTTTCTATATTCTAACAGTGATACTTCTTGTTTTGATTGCTTTCTAATTTTTTTGTGGTTGATACACCTATAGTAGCATGGTGAGGAATCTACCTATATTCCATATTTCTGTGTGAGTTTCACCCATGTAATTTGTTTTCTTCTCAACTGTATAATAAACGCCTCTGGCCATTTGTCCTTTTAATTTCATCTTGTATAGCATAATTTTGAAAACTAACACCAGAGGGGTACAAATTATGGAACAATTTTTTGGAGACTTAATAAGTTGTACTATTCCAGGATAGGATTTATACATCCTTGCCAGCATTTTCCTTCTCAGTTTATTGCAGGACTACTATTTTGTTATCTTTGAACTTTAAGTGTTAGACACAACATATTTTCCTTGAAATAAAAAAAATACTAAATTTCTTTCCTTATTCATGATTTTTTGTTCAGTCCATTATTTTATCAAAAGGTTGTAAGAAAAAACTCCAAGATGCACATTAGAATATATAAAATCCTTTGACTTCTGGAGGCCACTTGGCTGAATTCATTTACTTCTGCCAAACTTATTACTGTGAAGTCTTGGCCAATTAGGATGTATTAAAAGCATGGGAAGAAGCCCGTGGAATGGCACGTTGGATGGTTTGATTGATTTTGGCTCTGTGGATGCATTGCACTTTGGTGACTCGGAGGTGGACGACGGTGTTAGTGCCAAGGAATCAGGGTGCAGTTTTGGTGATGCATTTGGCTCGCTGTATGTACGACCACCTGATATTGTTGGTGGAGTGGTGTCTAGTGTCAAGTCATTTGTGTTTGGGGGGGTCAACAAATGTAGATGTATGTGATAACAATGATGGAGTTGCCGTTCTCTTGAATGTAAATACTAACACTTAGGTAATTGAACAGGAAGTATTTATGTTTGAAGGGCTTGTTAACATTAGTACAACCTCTAATTTAATTTTTTTAGTAGTCCAGGGCAAGTGACCCACTATCCCTTGGCCACCTCCCTACAGCTAGATTCTGGGGCTCATTCAGAAGTGTTTGACTCGCAAACTAATTGTTCATTGAACAGTGTAACTTCTAGGTCTGAATTTTCATTACCTGATATGTTGAGCAATACAAACTTTCAAAATGGAATTATGGAGACTGACACATATACGAATTTTGAACCTGACACTGACACTCATAGTCAAACAGCCCCCCTCCCCCCACTTACAATTATTACTAACAGTAGAGAGGATTTTAGTATATACAATTTCTCTGAGTTTGAAGTTAAATCTAATGTAGTGGAACTGTTAGCAAAGGGTTTATCATTTGTACCAAGTAAACCAGCTAATATGGCACAAATTATTTTGGACTTTAAGCAGTACATTAGAAAACTCAACTTGCAGGTTTTCTTTAAAGCTGTACAGAAAACCGTACCCGAGTTCTATATCCCTAGTGCCTTCACTCCACCAAGTCGTCCACTCATAGCAACATTGGAAAAAATATGCAAAATTGATTTTAGAAATTTATTAATGGAGAAATCTAACTTTAAAAGGAACATAGGGAGAGACGACTGGGTGGCCTTTAATGATTTTTGACAACTACCAATCAGAACCCTAAAACCTGATAAAAGGGGAGGGCTGGTCATTATGGGTAATGATTTCTACATCCAAAACATGACTAACCTTTTGGACACTAACACTTATACTCCAGTCAGTTTGAACAGATTTTTTTATAACAAGCCTATGCTGACAGACCATTTTAATTTTAATTCTTCAAAGTAAAGTTTGCTGAAAAATTTAGAAGTAATTTTATTTAAAAAAGAAAAGAACCATGACATTAAATCAAGCCGCCCTTTCTGCCCTTGATACATAGACTGATCAAAATTCCTCAGTTCCAGAATGAAATAAATAGTTATAAAGATTTGAAAATTGTACATTGTCAATAAACATTACAGGTGATGTAGCTTGAAAGTATTATTACTATTTCATTTAGCTGGAAAACATGTTGATATATATGTAATAAGGGGTATATAGTGTTTCATCATTGAGTGTTATCAACAGGAGATGGAGCTGCTACAGCTAATCTAAAATCATCTGCCAAAAAGTCACTTTTTATGTCAGAGATCACAGTACAGTGGGGATCATGGATTATGTTCTTTCTCTACTATAGTGCAGTCTTGGAGGTGGAATATATAATCACCATGGTGTGTAGGGGGGTGTCCCCCCTTTTTTTATCTTTTGTGCATTAATGTTCTTTGTGTTTGATGGGTAGAATTCACTGATTTCCAGATCAATGATTTCTGCTGTTGATCAAAAGTTAGACTCCTGTAATACGACATAAAGGCATGTGTGTGATACTGCTATCACTAGACATTCAAGTGTGAAGGCCAAACACAGTGTGTGAGTGCTGTACAATCTTTGTGAGTGAGGCAGTATCTGTGTTGTTCTACCTCCAAGTGCCTTATTGCATATATAAAATAGGCATCTGTGTTTTTGTAGTTTGAATTTCACATTTAGTACTTCATGTATGATAATTATATGTTTTGCATTGTATTTTAATGTAAATATTTCCTCTGATGATTTTAACTAATTCATCACTGTGAAAAATGATAACTGTGTGGTATTTCGGTATGAAATTTTCAGGGTAGTAATTTAAAGGACTCTTCTGTCACACTAGTTTTTGCTTTTGCAGAGTACCATTTATAAACATGTACTGACACTACACAATACCACTGCAGAAGTCCTTCATGTAGTATTAACATTCTGAGACAGTATGTATCAAGTTGTCTCAGCCCTCTTAAAAACTAAACACATCTCATTCATGGACCCTAATAATATACCAGGTTGCTTTATTATTAGTGCCAAATATAACCTATCTGACCTCTACTTAACCTCTTTGATCTATGCATTTCCACTGGCTATATTCCTGAAGCCTGGAAAACAGCCATTATAACGCCATTAAAGAAGAATGGCCTGACCATAGACCCTGGTAACTACAGACCCGTTATTTATACCTCTCAACATGTAGACATTAAAATAGGAACAAAGGCTCCTGAAAAGTAGGTACATGCAGCTAAAATCTGGATATTTAATCAGCATAAAATATGAATATTAAATAGCACATAACCCTTCCTGCTTCCAGTAAGAATGGGGGATACTACTCAGAAAAACATTTAAAATAAAAACAGTGACAAATGATGGAGTTGCAATTAACATAAATATATTTATAACAGAATGAAGCCAATATCTATGCTGTGAAACAACTTTGTCCACATAGACCCACATAAACTGCTTTTTTAGCTTTATTTGTTTTATTTCCATTTGTTTATTATGTAAGTGAGCTGGTCTTCCATCTATTTCAGTCGCAATCTAGGCCCATAAAAGCATTTTTAAATAAAACAAATAAAGGTAAATTATGTAGTAAAGCACACAAAAAAGGAGAGATGTATGCTGTTTAAAATTCATATAATTCATAGCAAAATAAGAAATAAAAATATAGAAACATTGAGCATATAAACTTGTCATAGTTATGCAATATCTGCAGTTACCAGTCAAGTAGAATTATAGTACACACACTTACAATTAAGCACTTTTGCACTTTGTTACCAATTACTGGTTTAGGTAAGTGAATATGTTAATAGTCTAGAGTTTCACCTCACATAATTGTGTGTTAGCTAGTGTTTCTGAAGCATTTACATTCATCCTCAGTCAGAAAGGTATACTTTAAGCTTAACTTGAAATCCATGCAATGTTTTCTGATTTTTGATTTTACATGAAAGTTGATTCCAACAGGCTGGTACACTTTTCTCTTGACAATGGCTAGTCCAAAAGTGGGGCATGCTAATGCTAGTGCATTGCCTGTGCTGCATTTAAGGGAGAAAATATGAGTCTTTTTTATTAGATTGGAGAATAGAGGCAGGCACTAATGTAGATTGACTACTCCAAATACTGTTGCAGCAAGCATAAGTGTAGCAGTATTTGCAACGGGGTAGCTAGAATATTTTTTTTAAGAGAATAATACAGTGCTGGATTTTGCTAAGAAAATAAATCTATAAAGTTTATTTAAATTTTATTACTCAATTTGCATTTGTTATTTTGAGAATAGTTTTTCCAGGTAAAACATTTTCAACTTTAGGCAGATGTATATTTTTTAGAAAGGTCATACAGTGTTAAGTTAGATGTTTTACAACAAAGCTGTAGTTGGATAAGTACCCTGTCTGTTGTTGTTATCAAGTAACATTTAAAGAAAGTATGGGATGAGGAAGGATGTATATTTTTGCTCACAAAACTGATTGACAATGTGGTTTAAAGTGTCTTTAAGAAGGTCTATAGTAGCACTAGCAAATGTTTCTAGTGCCAAAAAGTCACAAGTGCCGATCTGTTTGGATTTATTGATACAGCATGTTTTAAGAGATCCACTGTGCTGAGAAATTAGGTTGTATTTGAGTCAGAGGCTAACTGAAGTAACTGATAAGGGTAATCAGATGATCTACATACATTCAGTGAGGAAAATCGCTAGTATGGGTCATTTCAGAAAAGGAGGAACAGAACAGAACTAAGACCAAGACCTGGGGTTATACTATAAGTTAACTGTCCTATTTTAAGGTGTGAATTCTCAGCACTAACTTTTTAAGTCCTATCACATCGATTATTTTCAAACCATTTGGTGATAACTGTGCTGAATTTATAATTTTGTAACAGGATGGAATGATCAACTGTTTCAGAAGCATGAGTCATATGTATCTCTAAAAATACCACTGGTCAGTAATCCGCTGTTCATGTTATTACAAACTAGATCAGTGACCAAACAGATTGTAGTTATAGTGCTGAAATCTGTTCAGAAGCCTGGCTGAGCAGCAATTGGTCTGCCTGTTTAATAATGATAAAAAGGCTTTTAGTATAATTTTGGTATTTGTATTATGATTAGGGAGAACAAAACTTTGGTCTTTTCAGAGGATGATAGGTTCATATTAGCCCAATGACCACCAGGGTCTTTACAAGCCTAGCCATGCAACCCATCCCAATTTTGTTAAAGAGTTCTTTGGATGCCTATATGGTGGGATATGTTAGTAAGGAGGTAGTTAAGGGTTATGTGTGTGAGGGGTATGTTAGTTAGGGATTAATTTACTTAATGTTGACCTGTGTCCATCACAGATATGAGGGCCAAGCTAGGGGTGGACGGGGTAAAATTTGTGATTTCCCATCCAATGATCAAGGTTTGTTTTGAACAGGGTCAAAGATGAACTCTCCTTCTCTTAGGGAGCTTATTTCATAGGGTGGGGGTCCTTTGAGACACATCAGTCCCTCAAGCAGGTTCTCTTTAAATTGCAGACAAAGCTCAGGTCCTTGAATCTAGTGTTTCTGGTGTTGCTTGTTCTGCAGATGTGCAAGAGATCCATCAGAGCTGGGTCCAAGGATGACTTATATGCTTGACATAGATCGCCTTTCAACAACCTGTAGGAGACTGAGTACAGAGATAGCACCTTAAGGCAATCTGTGTATGATAGGGCATTCATACCCTGGATTCTCCTGGTGAGAAACCTTTGAGGGTGTTCCAACTGTTACAAATGCCTGACTAGGTGCATGCCAAAGGGGGCATTGTACTCAATGATGAGTCTGATAAGGGCTGAGTAGAGTGGTAATATTACTTCCTTGGATCCAGATACCATACCCTTGCTTATGAGATGGGTGACATAGAACAATGTTCTTGCTATTTTGGCTACATGTTGGTTGAACACCAGATTACTGTCTACATATGTTCCCAAATCCCTAACAATTGAGCTAACTCTTAGGGGTGTTTCCTCAATGAAGTAATTAGCTTGGATGGATGCTTTCCAAAGGCACTATAATACATCATGCTGCATTGAGTTTTAATCTGTGGCTTTTGCACCAGTCATTTATTTGTGCTAGATGCTGTTCTAGAATGTTGGTGTTGTGGGGGGGTTCTATGATAGCTTCCAATTTACAGGCATCTGTGAACTTGGTAAGCCACTCCTTTGTCATTAACCTCTACTTCTGAGAAGTAGATGCTGATCAGGAGTGGGCCCAACACAGAGCCCTGGGGTACTCTGCTGGTGACTGGTCTCTTAATGGTGGTGGTCTCACCGATACTAACTTCTTGGTTCCTATCTGTGAGCCAGTTGGCAAACCAATGAGTTATGTAGGGATGTATACCTAGTTCTGAGAGTTTATCAACAATACCTGAGCAGGATATTTTATAGAATGCCTTTGCCAGGTCAAAGTAGGTGGTATGCACCATTTTCCCTTTATCCATAGCCAGGGTGACCATCTCAAAGAAGTCTTCCAGGTTTAGTGGGCAAGACCTTCCCTTAACAAAGCCATACTGGGATAGGTCAATTGTCTGCAGGTCACCAATGTCATTGTTGATCATTTCCATGATAATTCATTAAATGGCTTTGCATATTAGACTTGTCAGACTAATGGGTCTGTAGTTCCTGGGATCAATTGATGGTCCACTCTGATGAAGAGGAATGACTGTTGTGGCCATCCATTCACCTGGTATGCAACCTGTTTTGAGGCTATAGTTGAACTGTGCCTCAAGTGGTCCTGTTAGGCCATGTTTTATGCTATTTAGGAGGCAACTAGGGAGATTGTCGAGGCCCACTGAAGCAGTGTTTTTGGCCTTAGTGAGCACTGACAGGAATTGCAATTTGTTGATAGATGGGGGATCTGCTAGAAGAAATTTCATGGGGGTAGTGGAGGGGGATGGTGGGTGGTGTTTCTATCAGCTAGTAGATTTGCTATGTCACTCTGGTCAGAGAAGGTTGTGCCATTTGCCACCAGTTCTGCACACTATTGAGTATTATCTTTAAGATTCCTGACATAGCTGAAGACTGCCTTGTGATTGTCCTTAGCCTGCAAGGCTTGACCTCATAATTTACCTTACTGAAGTTTATTAGACCCCTTATCTTCTTATTTAGTTGAATAAGAGTGCTGTTTTCTCTGAGAATTGCTCTTTCTGATTTTGGCCATCACTTTTTTCTTTTGTTATACACCCTGTTAAGTAAGTATTCCACCAGTGGGGTTTGTTTTTGGTGTTAGATTTGGGCTTACTTGTAGCGGGTACTGCAGCTTCAGTGCATCCATTTACATGTTTATACAGGGTTTTTGTAAAAAATTCTGCATAGGTACCAGTGTTCTTGGGGTTTGGGGGAGCAAAGAATTTTGACAAACTATCGCTTAATAGGATGTAGCTTGCTGTGGTATAATTCCTAACTGTTAAGGGGTTTACTTGAGTTTTCTGGTTTGAATTTTATATGAAGGGAGACAGCTTTGTGGTTCGACTTCACAAATGAGGACGTGACACAGGTGTGTGTGTGTGTGTGTGTGTGTGTATGTGTTTTCTGTGTGTGTGTGTGTGTGTGTGTGTGTGTGTGTGTGTGTGTGTGTGTGTGTGTGTGTGTGTGTGTCTAAAGTTCTTCCATGTTGGTGAGTACTAGGTCCAATATGTTTGGCCCTCTGGTCAGAGAGTGCATTATCTAGTCCAGGGTGTTTGTGTTGATGAAGTCCAGGAAACACTGTGCCTGTGAGTTACAGGCAGTGTATATTTTCCAGTCTATAGAGGGGTAGTTAAAGTCTCCCATAAATAGGGTATTTGGTTGGATGATGAGCTCCTCTAGCAGGTCCAGGTAAGAGCTCTGAGCTTCATGGTGTGACCTGTAGCTGGCCAGTACATGGTAGGGAACCTTGTCTATGGAGACTTGTACATGGATGAACTCCAGGGCATCACCCTGTTTAACTAACCTAGAGTTGTATTTGCTGCTAACATAGATTGAAACACCTCCACCTTTAGCCCCTGTCTGTGCTGCTGTTGGTCTAAATGTGTGGAAGACACTGTAGTTTTCCACTGCAGAAGCACTTTCTGTGGCTTTAAATCAAGTCTCGGTAACAGCCCAGATGTCTACATTATCCAGAGTGAATAGAGTTTGCAGAGTGTGGTGTTTCTTGTTTAGCTTACTAGCATGGAGCAGTAACTCCTTAATGCTGCTTTGAGTTTTTTTTTTTGCTTTATTGGTAGTTTTGTCATTTTAGCATTGCCTAAAAAAAGGCTGTAAGGTGTTGGATAGCTTTATCCAATATCTGAAAGCACAGGAGGGACAGGTACAGACTATCCTTGGCAAAGCAAAGTAGTCCGTTAACCATATCCTCCCATTCTGATGGATATTGGATTACCCTGGAGTGACACCAGAAACTTAGCCAGTTATTAAAATCAGTCATTTTTCTATTAATACTGTGGCATCATCCTTGGTGAAGGTAGAATGTTGCTCAATGCAAGGCACACACCGATCTGTGACACAGTCAGAGGGGTCCATAATGCCTGTTTTCATATAGTTCAGTGAAGTATGCTTTAGGTCATTTACACCCACATGAGCTATGATAGAATTGTATTTGTACCTGTGGTGCAGTAACTCGAGTACGTGTGTCTGATATTGCAGATCCTCGCTTCACATAGGGAACTAACTGTAATCTTCTCCTTGTCCATCCTGGTGAGAGGAGTATCTGTGTGTCATACAATAGAATCCTTTATGACAAGAGTGTTAGGTAAAGTGTTTGCTTGCCTTATGGGCTTTGCTCTTGGGGGATCATTGGGTGTAGATTTATGAGTAGTGTTAGGTGTTGCTTTTGGAGTGTGCTTTAGTGATTGCTGAGGTTTAACAATGCAGTTTGATGACTTAGGAGGTCTTTGAGGTTTGGAGAGGTTTCTTTTAAGTACCTCAGCATAAGAAGGTCTGTGTGTGTGGTGAGTGGTATGAGTGAAGGATGTAGAGTGTGTGTTTTTGACAACCTTGTTTGTACGTAAAATTTTAACCTCCAAGGACATTATATATGTACATCTTTCACATACTGTGTTAGTTTCTTTAATGATTAAAAGGTTGTCTGAGTACATGAGACAAGTGCTACATTCTCTCAGGATGCTCTTATCTACCAAGCTGGCCATAGAGACATTAAGAAATTGCAAATCCACGTTGTCAGGAACTGTATTAGGGTTGAGCTATTATGGTTTAGGGTCCTGGTTTTACAGGGGTCACCGGAGTGATGTCTAGGGTGAAGGCTAGATGTTAGATAGTGCTGTGATCTTTGTGCTGTATGACATTATCTAGCTTCCCTAAGCTTAGGGCCACAAAAAAACTTTCTGTGGTATCTAGTATAAGGCTAATTTGTTTCTTGACATAGTCAATAGCATATTGTAAAAACAGAAGACATAGCATCATTTAAACACTTTGTGAAACATGCCAATAAGCTCCTGGAAAAATTGCATCAGGAAGTGACTGTGAAGGCTACAAAAGCAGGAGGACAGAAAAGGAAGAGACAGCAGAGCATCAGGCAGAGGACATGTTTTTATTTAAACATTTGTTCACAGGAAACGTCTGACTGTAACAGCGCCCATTTTCAGCAGAGGCCCAGGGAGAAACACTCCAGATGCATGTCTTTGGAATGTGGGAGGAAACCAGAGCACCAAGAGGAAACCCACTGTTGGAGGAGGTGGATATCAGCAGGCTGGCGAACTCATTTAAGGTGTCCCCAAAAAGGAGTTCAAAATATATAACCATGGGATGGCACCTAAACAGCACCTGTGGAAGTTATGGCTGATACACCATTTGGTGTAGCCAAGGTGGGTCTGTTAACGGCAGCATGGATAAGGAAGATAACAAGGTACAATGGATTATGCAGTTACAATAATACGGTCAATGCAGGGTCCATGCCTTGCAAACCTGGATAAAAGGTCTTCTTTTCACTTACTGCCAGTGATGCTGCTGTATTGGCATTTACTGGGAATTTGCTTAGTGAGATACTACTTTGACGAGGCCATGCCAGTGGATTATGTGAGAGATTTATTGCACCCTTGCACTGGATTTAGGAAATGAGTGGTGGTCAGATGGAAGTGCATTACCTAGATGATTTTCAAATAGTGAATGAGGGGAAAAAACAACACAGGAGTGTATAGTTTCACTGCCACAGTATAAGCAGCCATGTTTGTTATGGGGTCCACATGGGCTGGAAACATTTTAAGTTTCTTTAGGTTATTTGGGAGTGCTAAAAGACTGACCTTGGAGAAAGCCATGCAACCACTAGGCATCATAGACAGGGTCCTTATGGAGTAATGGACAACAGAGTGGTCTGATTTGACCAGTGATGGGAAAACTTCATGTGTGGAGTTGTATGAAAAGGGCTAAACAGATTTGAGCCCCTGATAGGGGAAGGTACTATCTAATCTAGATGATGTCTAGGAACCTACATGTATATTTGCTGTCAGTGATGTAAGTTTGCTGGTTTATAGATGGGTAATTGAAATCTGACAGAATGAATGTGATAGGAGCATTAGTCAAGGACTAACTTGCTTTGGTAGTTGTTGTAGGATGTCGGAGACATGGAATGGGCTCTATAATTAGCAATGATATGGTGGTTGAACATGTTTATGGATACCAGGATATGTATCAGTTCTAGATCATTATCCTGCTAGATTAGTCATGAAGTGATGAGACTATGAATCACCAGGGAGCTTCAAGGGATAATCATTAAACTTTGGTGGAGAAGGAGTGTTGGGACTATTTAACTTTCTGTAAGCAGATTAAACAAACAAAAAAATGAAACAAAAAGAAAAAGCAATAAGAAGTGCAAAAATAGTAATGGGGCCTGATGACTCTTAGAATATGTTCACAAGTTGGTCATTAATTTGTTTATTTTACAGGCCAAAAGATGCTGTGGCTTGTGGGGCATTCATATATTAATTTGTTAGATCAAGGAGTCCAGGCAGCAGGTGGCAGATAGTTGAAGTTAGAGCTGGCAAGAGTTAGGTTATGCTGGTATGGAAGAAGAGGCATGAGGTGGACTCATTGCCTTTAAAGGCCTTATGGTTTTGAATATTGAAAGAGTTATTATACTTAAATCATATAGTTGCCATAGTTATGATAGCATGGTCAAATATAATCCCTTGTTTGCTACAACAAAAAGCATGAATCACAATGCTGTGGACATAGTTAGGAAGCATGTGAATAGGAGCATGCACAGGGACTCTAGGGAGGAGGGATTCCTTGCAGTCAGACATTATGGCTTAGAAGATAATGACCTCTTATAATACAAACCTAACATAGTGCACCTCACAGATATAAATCTAGATTTCATCAATTCATAGCTTAGATGGTGCTGCAAAGCATTTTCTAAAGATAACCAGGATAGACGAGATGGGAACAGTGACCAAATAGAATTCAAGGTAAGTGAGTTTACTGAGGTTGGAAATAGGAGAGGATGTGTGAGAGTAGGAAAGGGAAGAATTATGCATGGAATTGCCTAGGTTTGGAGGGTGGGAACATACCCTTACTAACAAGTAGGAACTGAAGATGGCCTGGTGGAATAAGGGTAATGTCCAGGTTCGAGTGTGTGGGCTACGTGCCTTTCTAGTGAGAGGAGGTTCATGCAAACTGTTTGGCAGTCTCTCTGAGTCCTGATACCATGAATCACTTGCATCCAAAAACACTTTCAGCAATCAATAATATTTTTTTGCAAACACCTGCACTTTCTGTATGCAGTGAAACCTTTTATACACCCATAACTTATATGTACTAACTCCATGGTCTCTCTTATGCATCCTTAGGAAGGTGCTAAGAACAATTTTCAGGTTAGACAGTGGGGGACAAATGCATACATTATAAGTGGGTCTGATAGCTTAAAGGAGCAAAATAACTGAAAGGTGGTTTATTAATGGGTCCAAGGAGGGAGAAAGGCAAAGTCAAGGTTCACTGAAAGTGTTTTTTTAGAGAAAGTGACTCATAGTATTGAGACTCTCAGACCTTGTCAATACACAGTTGGCTTAAGAGATAAGTTAGATAAGTGAAAGATTTCTGATTAATGGGTCCTAGGTGGTGGTGTGTATATGTCTGTATGTATGTATAGGTATATATATATATATATATATATATATATATATATATATATATATATATATATATATATATATATATACTATGTATATATATATATATATATATATATATATATATATATATATATATATATATACTGTTCTCTATCTTCATAAATGATCTATCTGTTAGTATTCCCCAATCTGTAACTATACAATATGCAGACGACTCCACGTTAATATCTTCAGCCACAGGGCCATCTGAACTGCAGTCCCTCACCCAGAATACCTTTGAGCTTGTAGAAGAATGGTTTCTACAGTGGTGTCTCCTCCTTAACCCCAAAAAGACTAAACTCTTGCTCTTTACTCCTACACAAAAGTCCACCCCACTTAACTTCACTATCAAATCTAAAACTGGTACAGTCATATCTCCTGACACTACTACTAAACTCTTAGGAGTAACTATTGACCACAGCCTCAACTATGATACTCACATCAACATCACAATCAAATCAGTAAACCGAAAACTTGGCTCCCTCTACAAAATAAAGCCCTTCCTTACTCCCATAGCTAGAACTACTATTGCCCAAACCCACCTTATCTCTACTCTCTTTTATGCCTCTCCTATATATACAAATATATCCAAATGCAACCTCCACAAGCTGACAGTCTCTTACAATAATATTGCCAGATTTGCTACTAGCTCCCCTTTTAGAACACACCACTGCCTAAATCTGAAGCAGCTTGGTTGGCTTGAATTCCACAATCAAATTTTATTTCATCAACTTAATATTGCATATAAAACCCTTTACCACCCAGAAAACATACCAATTCTCACTAGTCTAATTTGCCCATATAAAAATCTTACAAACCTACGCTCAGCCAATAAACTTCTGGTATCCATACATAAACCCAACAACAAAGCAGGAGATTCCCTTTTCCCTAATACTGTGGGGAAAAGTTGGAACCTACTTTCCAGTGAACTTACATCACTATCATCAACCACACTCTTCAAAAAGAAACTAAAACAATACCTTAAAAAACATTAGCTATGTAACTGTTCAAACCCTCACTAAGACTATCTCTATTTATTTACATCACAATCAGTCTTCCCAAGTTTCTTAATCACTTATTGCCACTTTAAGGCCTCTACCATCTAGATGCTCTAGTTGTTCATATACACCTAAGATGTAATTTACCTCTTTTCTGTCTCCTGAGTTTCTCCCCCCACTTACTCTTCCAATCCTGTTTTCAACTACCTGATCTCCCATATTCTGCAGAAGACTTTCTTCCCACAACATTCACACACACACACACACACACACACACACACACACACACACACACACACACACAAAAGAAAAAACCTAAGTATTACCTTATCTTATTTTTGTGCTATTCTTCTGTTCCATCAATGTTTGCTAAATTACCTTAATCACCTGTTTTTGTCTAGCAACCTATCTGCATCTGAAGTTTAATGTTCTATAACTTATTACTTAATACTTTGTGTGTCTAGTCTGTTTTAATGTGGAGCAAAATAAAATAAAAAAAAAATATATATATATATCTATATATATATATATATATATATATATATATATATATATATATATATATATATAGATAGATAGAATGGAGTATATGATGATCTAAGAAGGGTTGGGGTGCCTCACTAGGCTGATGCTGTTCAAAGTAGGTGATGGACTATCACTAGTTTATGTACTGGTGGGTGTAACATAAAAAGAAAGCAATGGGAAAGTACAGCAGTTGGCATACCCCCACAGAGGTCTGAGTGGTACAGTAAGTACTATCCCACTGAATAACATATTGATGTATCATCTGGTATTTGTCAGCCATCATGGCCTGCACAAACTGTATTTATTTGACATTTGTTTACCAGGAAAGTTTGAATGGGCATGAATTCCATTTTCAGTGGAGGCCTAGAGTGAAAAGCTCCAACATACATAGTTCAGTTAATAAACTACATAATAGTATCACATGAAATGCAGTAACAAATAGTAGAATCAACATAAAGGATAAATAAAGTCAGATCAGAAAATCATACAGTGAATATTAAACAACAATCATAGGATACTGAGTGATAACCAGTGGTAAAGATGTTAAACATTTTAAATATGGGCAAAAGACTAAGAGAAAGGAAACAGATTTTACAGGTGGAGGAGATTAGGAAATGGAGTGAAAGTAGGGAGCTATCAGAGAAGTAATTGGTGCTTTGACTAATAACAGAAGGGATGAAAGGAAAGGGGAAAAAGAAGAGCAAGAAAAGAGAAGGAAGGAAGAGATAAAAGTGTGGAGAGAAAGGAAGGAGTAACGGGTAGTGTCAGCCTGGTGTAAGAGATATACAGAGCCAGGAGTTAAGGAGAGTTCTCTTTACAGATTTTTTGAATATGTAACTACCTGGCATTGCTCTCATATCTGTAGGAATACTGTTCCAGACCTTGGCTACTGAGTAGGAATATATAGGCAATGACCGATAGATTTCTTTCGGTTTATGGCTTTCAAGCAGGTGTTTCTCAGATGAGCAAAGAGAGTGATTAGGGATGTAATAGTTAAGAAAGGTGCTGGTTGCTGGGCAGGATGAAGATTTGTATGCCATTTTATGAGCAAGGAGGAGTTGGGTGAACTTGAGGTAGTGAGGTAACTCAAGTCAGTTTAAATATCTGAGGGTGAAGCAGTGGTGGGAGTTGTATGACTGATTGGCTGCAAATCTAGCTACTTTGTTATAGCAAATATCAAGTTTAGACCTTAGGGAGATCTGAATGATGGTAGAAATGGGTGAGACGTGCAGTAGTGAAGGAAGGAGGTATGTACTGGCTAGAGTAACTCTTGAGGAATTGGTAAGGAATCTTTTTGATATATTTAGAGCATGCCAAGTTTTTAGTGTGTTGTTTTTACTCACTTCTGAATATGAAGATCAAATTTCAGTTGATCATCTATTCTGACACCAAGCAATTTTGTGTGAGAAACAACTTCAATTTTAGTGTTATTGAGAGAGGATATTTTGAAGGTGTCTTTTATGTGTGTTTGGGATTTGTGGAGAAATAGCAACAGTTTTGCTTTATTTGGATTTAGGAAAAGCCAATTGTCACTGAGTCAGTTTTCACTAGAGTTAAAAGCCTGCTGAGTGATAGATTGTAACTGGGAAGGACTATTAGATGAGCAAATGACAGTAGAATTATCTGCATATTGTATAAGTGTGGCTTGTTGGGAGGATGTATGTAGATCATTTATAAATATGTTAAAAAGGAGAGGGTCAAGTATGGAGCCTTGTGGGACACCTGTATTATCTGGGAGAAAAGATGAGTGAGTAGAGAGCCATTTAACTGGTTGTAGCCAGTTAGATAAGTATCTAGAGAACCAAGTAAATGTTGTACTGGAAACGCCTAAGCAGACATTTTTGAGAGTAGTTTGGCATGTGAGACTGTATCAAAAGCTTCAGTGAGAACTAAATAGAGGGAATAAACTAAATTGTTGTTATCTCTGGCTTTAATGACTTGGTCCAAAAAGACAACAAGGGCAGTTGTTGTGCTATGATCTGTGTGAAAGTGATGTTGGGTAGAGGTTAATAGATTTTCTTGGAGTATTGTAACAGTTGTTTATGAATACATTTTTCTAAGATCTTGGAAAGATGGGACAAGATTGCAATTGGTCTGAAGTTTGTTATTTCAGTGGAGTTTCCCCCATTATGAAGAGGAATGATGTAACATTTATTCCAGAAAGATGAGACATATGACTCATGAATGAATCAATTGATCAAGATAGAGATTAGGTAGGCAATAGGCAGTAGGCAGCAGTCCTTAGATATTCATATGGCAGATTGTCTACAGAGGGTGATCAGGGCTTAATTTTGTGTAACAAATTTTTTATGCACATAAATTTTAAGTTGAAAATGGCATTGTTAGAACTTTGAAGTTTGTCAGGGATGTCAGGATTCTGTGGGAGTTTTGAGCGGGGGTAGCTATTGAGTCTACAAAGTGGGAGTTAAATTTAGAAACAGTTTCTAAGGGTGAGATATCTGGACAAGGGATATGGCTACTAGAAGTTCCATGGTATAATATTTTCTTGATCGTGGACGAAAAGTTTTGGGAGTTGTGTTTTTGTTTATTCTGTGGGTTAAAGTAATAATATTTCTTATCGAAAGTAACTAGTTTTTTGTCATGTTTTGAAGTTGTTTGTAGGTCTGTAGATGAGCTTGAGATTTGTATTTTTAGCAGTTTCTCCAAGCTTTATCTCTCTTGTACACTAATTTTCTACTAGAAGGGGGTAGCCTGCATGATTGGGTGAATGTAACTCTCTTTTTTCTTATAGGAGCAAGGTTATTGAGAATGTCAATAAAGATTGTATTAAATTTTAGAACAGCATTATCCAGTGGTAAAGAATAGAGGATGGACCAATGAATGTCATTAAGGATCTCATTAAAGATCTTGGAATTGAAATTTGAGAGGTTACTGCACTCTTATAAAGGTGTTGTTTGATGTGAGGAGTTGCTACTCTCTGAACATAGGTAGGATGGTGATCATTGAGGGTGTCTGGGAGGGTTTTTGGAGAGTCAAAAAGGTTTGGATTTGAGACTAAGATTCAGTCCGGAGTAGTAACAGTTGAGTATGGGAAGTTATGAGTTGTTTGAATCCATATAGATTGATACTAGTGGAAGGGTAGTCTGATATGAAGGTTTACCAGTTAATACTGACTTCACCAAGAATTATTTCATGAGAAATGGAACTAAATACCCAGTGTAGGATGGCTTCCAGAATAGGGATGTTATTTCCTGGGGGAATATATAGAGCAATCATACAACATGTTTTATGCTCATTTAATTTACAATGAGAGGCAAGGATCTCAGCAGAGAGGAATTTAGGTAGAGAAACAGAAGGAGAAACAGAGATATGGTTAGAAAATATGATTGCTACACACCACATTTTTATTTGAAATGTTAGAACAGATGATTGTAAAGCCGGGGGAGAATTTCAGTGTCTTTTATATACAATTTGAGCCAAGTTTCTGTAAGAATAACATCTGGGGAGTAATGAGTGATCCAGGAATAAAATTCAGAGACTTTGTTTACTATACTTTGAATATTCATGGATATGATTTTCAAATTTTTAGCAGATGTTGTTACAGTAGAAGTGGGAGTGGGTGGAGAAGAAAGGCAGTTGGGACCTGGGTTTGGGTGGACATCACTGCATAATATGATCTTTTTACAGTATACATACACTAGTGAGGGTTTAGGTATGATAGTATTGAATTTAAATTTTACCTTACATGGGTTGGGAGAAGGGTTAAGAATTTTATGAATGAAAATGAAATAGGGGGTAAGCCAAATAGGCAATTTGAGTAAGGGTTGGGGATTGAGAAATAGGTGTGATAGATATCATATAGCATGTAAGGTATTATAGTAGTAGGAGTAGATATGTGGATAGAAAGACGAGGAGCATATTTGGCGTGTATTAGAAACAGGAGTCTTGATGACAATTATGGAGAATAGATGATATCTGTATATATAATTACATCATAGATATAAAGATTAAAAAATAAAAATAATTAAAAATAATTAGGGAAGAATTTGAATAGGTATGTAGAATATGGGATGCTAAAAATGTGGATCAGAGAGAAGGCTGAAAGGAGAAGAAAGAGGACACTTGTAGAGATAAAACATACATAAAGAAAAAAATACTAAAGAGAAAGGAGTATAATAGGAGGCAATAGTGGATGCAAACTAGTTATACCTCTCTTCCACACCACTCCTCCCTGGAGGCTGAGGAGTGCTGTGGAAGAGAGGTATAACTAGATAGGTGGAGCCTCAAGGGTGGAGATATGGATAGTATAATTTGAGTAGTGGGTGTTAGTGACAGATGAGAAGTAGCAGAATGATAGGTTGCTTGGATAGGAAGAGGAGGAGTTATGCAGAGGAAGAGGAGGGTTTTGTCTAGGTATAAAACTAGGAATAGCGGGGGTGGGTGGGATTCTGTCATAGCTCATGTTGGAATGAATGACCTGAGACATACCTCACTGGACTATATGAAGAGAGTCATGATTGAGCTCTCCAAGTATGTGTTCCAGGCAGGTATATCTCTAGGCTTGAGCAACATATTAGTCTCACATTAGCCTCACCTGGAATGCCACAGTATAAACAAAAATGATTGACTTCAATAATTGGCTTAGTTTTTGGTGTCATTCAAAGGGGATCCAGTTTCTGTCAGCTTAGGATGACATGGTCGACAAACCTCACTGCTTTGCCACAGCTGGTTTGCAGCTGGCACCACTAGGCTTTTGCCTGTTCACAAAGGCTCTTGCCTCTCCATAATGCCTTTTTAGGCAAGTTCTCAAAAACAAAATTGCTGATGTGAAAATTGGAAACCATAACAAAATAAGGGTTATGCTGCTAAATGCTAGGAGCTTAAAACAAAAATTGCACACCCTGGAAGCACTTATTTCACTGGAGGATGTAGATGTCTGTGCAGTCACAGAAACTGGTTCAAGGCCTCAGAGTACTGTGACCTTGCAAGGCTACAATGCCTTCCAGACCTTCAGACTACTAAACAAACATGTGAGAACCAAAGGAGGTGGTGCTTCTATCTATATTAGTGATAAATTCACCTCCTGACATGCCTGTCAACCTCTTGGTGCTAGAAATCTGGACAGAGCCTGACAAAATGAGGGGTCAAAGGCCCCAAAACAGGGACAGTTTTTAAATATTGCTCTCATAAACTTAGAAATGTGCTAGAATAACAGAGTTTGTGTTAACATGCATTTTCAGAAAGATTTGCACTCTGAAACTGAAATGTATGTTATTATTCAGGGACTTCAGTCCTCAGTTCATTCTAGTGATTTGCTAGAAAATCACAAATTTTATGAGGAATAGATCAAAATGTGAGGCAAAAATCTGGATTTTCTGTAAAAATCTGGACAGTTGAGAGGTATTCCTCCCAACTAGTTAGACTGGACAACTCCATGGAGTTAATCCAAGTTCAGATTACTGTGGGTAAGATCCCCATTCATGTTATAGCTAGTTATTGATCAAATTCATGGATCATGATGTGCACGAGGCCTACTTGACCAAACTGGAGTCAATCCAAATATTGCCAAACACTCTGGTCATGGGGGATTTCAATTATCCCACCATCAGCTGGGAAACCTACTCTAGCCCTAACTCATTAGCACAAAAGTTCCTTGAATTCGCTAACTCAAATGCCCTGGAACAAATTGTTTAAACCCCAACAAGTGGAACAAACATACTAGATCTGGTCATCACTAACATGACAAACAGATGCACCACCATAACTATCTGACCCTCAGTTAAATCTGTGCACAAATCAGTCCCCTCGAATGGACACTAACACCAGAACTCACAAAGGGTGAAGTCAGACTAAAAGCTTCACCAAAGCAAACTATACCTCCTGGGGAAGGTATAAATGCATTCCAAGCCCCACCCCCAGCTGAAAGTGGTAACTACACCAAAGACAACATGTCAAATCCTCTAAGGGTAACTTTGAGAAAAGCTTAGCAATCATATCCAAGGATAATCATAAAGTTTTTACAGCTATGTATGTAGCCTAAAAGTTAGGATCAAGCATATGCTGAACTAGTGATCAACAGCATCACACACATACTGATCCTGCAGGGATAGCAAACCTGCTAGTGGACAGATATGGCAAAAATTTCACTCCCTTATCCCCTCCAAACTTATCACAAACCTTGTCCCCAGCTTCCCCCCCACCCTACATATCTGAAGACCAGGTCATTAAAGCCTTATCTAAGGCAAAAAATACAGTCTCTATGGGACCATATGGCATCCCAGGCTGTCTTCTAAACAAACCAAAATATGAACTAGCATCACGATTAAGTACCCTATTCAATCACAGCCTAACCACTGGTTTTGTTCCTGCGGAATGGAGAACAGCAACAGTTATTCTCCCCCACAAAGGTGGCTTAGCAATAGACCGATGGAATTATTGACCCATAAGTCTGACCAGCCTCATCTGTAAAGCCATAGAATGTATCATCGTGGACCTCATAAGTAAAGACATAGGCGACCTCCAAACCCTGAATCCAACCCAATTTAGCTTCAACAAGGGCAGATCCTGCCTGTTAAACCTGGAGGATTCTCTGAAAATGTGACCAGGGCTATTGATGAGGGCAAATCTGTGCACACAGCATACCTTGACTTGGCAAAGGCCTTTGACACAATCCCACACTCAGGCATTACCGAAAAACTTCGCAAACTGAATGTAAACCCCTTTGTTGTAAGATGGGCTGCCCACTGGCTCACAAACCAGTCACACACTATCAAAGGGGGTGACTCCACATCAACCAGAAGACCTGTCAACAGCGGGGTGCCACAAGACTCAGTACTGGCCCCCCCTACTGTTTGGTATATACTTCTCAGAAGTTCAGGACAAAACTAAGGGGCTGTGGCTGACCAAGTCTGCTGATGACTGCAAACTGAGTGCACTTATTGATTCCCCAAATGGTGTCAGTATACTTCAGAAGGGTCTTATGCAGAACAATGACTGGTGTCTTAGTCACAGTCTCAAATTGAATGCAAAGAAATACATCATCATTCCCTTCAGTAAAAACGATGTCCCTTCACACTAACAAATTAGCAACAATACCCTATGTACCTATGAAGTGGTAAGAGATCTGGGATCACAAGTAGACTGCAACCTTAACTTTGATCACCATGTGTCTACTGTAGTAAGGACGGCTTTCTATGTTGCACACTTGATTAGCAAAGGCATCACTACCTCTCTATACTCATCACTAATCAGGCCCATAATTGAGTGTAACACCCCTTTCAGCATGTACTGTATAAAGCATCTGCAGCAACTGGAGAGACCTCAGAAGTTTCTAACTAACAAGATCAAGGCATTCCAGCACATGCCTTACACAGACTGACTAAAGACCATGTCACTATACTCAGTATCATATAAACTTTTTAGGGGAGACTTATGCCTGGTTTACAGAGCAATCTCCAACTCAAACCGAATGAATTTACTGCACATCAGTAAATCAAACAGGAGCAGAGCTACCTGTTCCAGGGACCTAAATATGGCGGAGGGAAAGATTTGTCCCCTAGTGACTGTAGCATCTTTGGAATAGGCTGCCAATTCATGTGAAGCAGAGCACCTCTATGATACTGTTCAAAAGGAAGCTGGGGGAGTGGATGGGGCACCGTGGCTGGACTTGGGCAGTCATTACTAAATATAATCCTGGATATTGACTATCATATCTATGGTATTAAATTTGGATGAAACAGCTAGGCTTGAAATGACCTCTGGGTCGAGAAGCCTAGTGATCTCCTATGATCCTATTATCCTATTTGGGGGTAAGGTAGGGGAGCAGAGTGAGCCTAAGTGAAGCGAGGGGGAAATGGAGTAGGCTGCACCAGCTGAAATGGCAAAGAAGTAAAGAAGTATGGAAGGGGAGAAAAAAAAACTATCTGTAGACTTTGAGGTGAGTAAGGTAAGAAGTATTGTGTAGGAGAGTAAAAATGTAACATCACTTTAAAAGCTGTTAGGAGAAAGAGCAAGGTAACAAATAACAGCAGAAGGTGCAATGTTACAGTCATAGTAATTGAATGGGGGTTAGAAGAAAGAGTTTCAAAGCAGGGGGCTAACCAGGTGCAGGTATAGTTAGTAGAAAAGCCTGTCTAAAGAAATTCTAAACTAACTACTGCAGTTTATTATTTTTGTTATGTTTCAGTAAGGGAAAGGTCACTATTTATATGTTACAGACAGTGAAGGCATTGGAAGTTATAGGGTAAAATAAAACAAAAACGAACTCTGCAACATGCCAATAAAATTTACTAGTAACAACAACGCTTTTGGGTAACAAACCCTTCATCAGTGTTACAACCTAATGAAATACAAGCTTATTTATACATCACTTCCTAATCACACAGCCGATAAAATACATCACAACCAATTAATTAAGCACTAAACCATTTTAAAAAACATATATCCATAAAAATAAAATTATTTTAAACACAATTGTTTATATTTAAGAACTGATTTCAATGAAATAATACAATTTATACCAGGTGGAGAATCAGCCTGAAATTGTAGTATCCATTTATATTCAATCATTTTTAAGTTTATTATTCAAATCACCCCTACTGATATTTTTAGTAACTGTATCTATAACTCTAAAAGTAAAATAATTTGTTGATCCAGCCTCATTAATGTTATTAAAGTTATACGGGAAGACAGACAGACAGATTTATACTGCAACAAAGGACAAGTAAGATAAAGTATGGTAAGGTAGGTAAAGTGGGGGAGGACTTTTGCAGTGGGTATATAGCTCAGAATAGACAAGAAGAATGGGAACTCAAGAGAACGCCATGTCTTTCAGTATAAAGAAAATGACCTGGGAACTTGTTAGTTCTAGTGGGAGTGTATGTTTTCTACATAAGACCCTGCCCTATTTTTGCAGAGGAATAGGATAGCTATGTTAGACATGACAGTAAATAACATACATTATTAAATATGCCACTCTCTTGTGGTCCTTATTAGGACAAACCTCAGTCTTGGATGTGTTTGCTGGACAATGATGGTTTGATTGATGCCAGTTCAGTGTAATAGTTGAGGGAAAGAGATAGTCAAAGTAAGACAGTAAAAAATAAGAATAAGCAGGGGAAAAATACAAATTAGATAAAGGCAAGGGTGATATGAGAGTAAAACTAAATTACGGTTGATATACAATTAGTTGAGGAGCAAAGGGTAAAAAGACATTAACAGTCTGCATTAATGAACTCAAAACTCTGAAATACCATCTGTAGGACTTAAAGCAGAATTACCAGAAGGTAAACTCAGAGGTCATTTGGCAATAGAAACTCACAAAATGATTAATACTTTTCAAATCATTTAACATTTGCATATTGTTAAGAATACATTGATGTTCTACTTTACTGAGTAAACAACTGGTGGGAACAAACTGCATGGTATTACAGGCTAGCACTGTTACACTAGACTATTCTTAGAAGCATTTTAGTCAATGAAGGTACAAGTCTTAAGGCAGGGTGGAATTTTACTTTCAAAAAAAGGGAATATATTCATTTGACTGAAAACACAAAATATTGAATCACAGAAACGTGAAAACTCAGAATATTGAAAATGAGAATTTTCTTTTTCCCCACTGTTGTGTAAGCCTGGAGATGGTATATATAATTAGTAGAGGAGTGGAGGCAGACCCCCCCCAAATGGGGGGGGTGCAGGGGTGCCCCCTGCATTAAATAGGTTTTCAGTATTAAGAGCTTTCAACCCCCAGAATTTAATAAAATCCATGTAGGCACCGAGTAGAGCCTACAAGGAATACATCCATGTACACGGCCACGGTTCCCCCTTGGCAGCTCGCCATTTAGTTTAATGATGGTGTGCTGCCGAGGGAGAGCATAGGAACAAGAATATTGAATCCATGTAGAGAGAAGTGTACAGGCTACCTGTGGTTGTGGATGCCTGGTCAGATGTTATGTACAGGATGAGGCTCCCTGTTATGATCCCTCTACGGTTGAAATGTTGTGAATTGTTTTAAATGTGTAATATTTTATTTTTTATGAATTTTCTTTCCTCTATGTATATTTGCGTGCCACGGTGTGGGGCACAGCAATGCCACACTGTGCTCACATATAGACAGCTGACACCTGCTCCACATCTAAAAATAGAAACCATATGTAATTAATTATCATAATTACATATTCTTTTTTTTTTAATTGCTGTTTGTGAGGCACGGCTCAGAGTGCCGCAGAGCTGAGTGGTGCTTATACATGCATAGCCGACAGCTGCCGGACATCTAAAAATAGAAACTGGATGTAATTATTTATTTATTTTAGGGTCTGTTTGAGCGAGTTGCACTGCACAGTGAGGTGCTTAGCAATGCTAATAGTTAGCCCAGTAGGATATGTGAGGGTATACTAGTTTTCATAATATCCAAGTAGCTAAATGGGTATATTTACAACCTAATGTTTAGTAGGCCCTGGGTTCGAGTTTTTAGCAGTCATAAGATGTCTGTAATTTAATTTAGTATATATGTTTAATTTTAAAAACAAATTAGGGAAATATGGCACTGCTGTGCTGAGCACTGCTTTAACATGCTAATGACTACTGCTGTTTGTGGTGTGTTAAATGTTGCTAAAACCTTGGTTGTGTGAGTGTTTGCACTGCATAGCTCTGGTTAGCTGGTTTGCATGCTGCTAAGTGACACAGTGCTTTTTTAAATGTTGCTCAATGATGTGTAAGGGCAGAGAAATAGCCTATATTAGGCACAATGAGCAGGAATTCTGCATCACTCTTTGAAGTCTGCTTATCTGCTGATATGCCAGATGGTGTTGGAGAGGGTGTGCACTTTTAGGCAGAGAGAAGGAGTGCTCACGGTCTTTGTTGGGTTCCTGGTAAAGAATTATGAACCCAGACTGATGCAGAGTGGTTTCCAGGGCTCAGAATGTAAGGCAGAGGCCTGGGGCCAGTTGGCCAGGGAACCTACCAGTGCTACTGGTAATCCCCACACTGGTGAGCAGTGTCATCACCATTACGATGACCTGAAGAGGAGAAAGAGGGGAACCTTGGACTCTTGGGTCCAAGAGGCAAGAGCTGGGCATGCCTACAAATATGTAAGCATGTCTTCCACTGTTTTATCAAAATGCAAGCTGAATGTCTGCAAAACTCATATGCATAATGGTGTGCTTCTCTCCCAACAGCTGCAGCTATGATGACTTGTAATGTTGAGTCTCATGCCAGGCGCCTGGCCAGGTTGCACCATGAGTGTGGTAAGTACTGATTTATTATGCTAACTGCAGTGCAATAAGCAAGAAAGAGTAAAGCATTTAATACAAGTATACACAATATAAACTGTAGTGCAATAAATGGGCAAGTAGAACTGTAGTGCATTAAATGGGCAATTAGAGCTGTAGTGTAATAAAAAAATGACTGTATTGCAATAAACAATAAATACCAATAACAGAAAGCAAAATGGTGTACAGCAGGTTTGTGTTGTCATAACCATTGCAGTAGAGTTGTATGCATTGCTTGTCTATGGTAAGGTTTGTGCAGCCAAGTGCAACACTGTCTCCAGGCCTGTATCAGTCACATAATGCTGTCTGTGCCTCCTACTCCAGGTAATGAAGGTATATGAGTGACACAGCCTATTCTATGGGCAGATATTATGTGTGGACTTCACAGACATTTATCAGCAATGCCAATAAAGTGTTAACCGGCATTGTTGATTCCTAAAGAAATCTGTCTTAATAAATGCAGTACAGCTGTATTCCATGCATGTGTGTTCTACTGTCACTACAGTCACGTATAACACTGTAATAGTTCTAGAATGCAAAATGACTGTCCTGTAACATGCACTGCTGAACTCATAGTATGGTGCAAGGTTGTCTCCAGGCTAATATCAGTCACATAATGCTCTCATTTTCTCCCTCTCCAGAAACAAAAGGTATATGGTTGAGGTAACCCATGTTATGAGCAGATATTGTGTTTACCTTTCACAGATACTTATCAGCAGTACCAATAAAGTGTTAAGCAGCATTGCTGATTCCTAAATAAATCTGTCTAAATATTTCCAATATGGCTGTATTCCTTGCATGTCTGTACTAAGTTGCTTCAGCCAATTGTTACGTTATTTGCAGATGTCCCCTGCAGTTACAGCTATTGGGTTTTATTCCCATGCCTGCCAACTAAGGCATGATGGCTATCTAATTTATGTACTGTACATAAACATGCCTCTCTCAAGTGTCACAGTTTCTCATAATGTAATTAACACTGCCTAATCCGTGTGTCACAGGATTACCAGAAAAATGATTACCTGGAGGGCAGTGAATTACCAAATCTGCTTACAGAACATCTTGGTAGTTATAGAAGTCTACATTATGTGAAACTGTTCTGTGTAGTTGTGTACCTGCATTTTTATTGCTTGGCCCATACTGACCCATGCTAACAGCTTGAGAAAACTGACACTACATACTCGTAGAGTATTTATCAGTGTATTCAGGGGATATAGTCTGCTTTGTCAGTAATGGAATGTTTCTCTCTGTCCCTCCCCTTGTCTTCATTTATTTATTTTTCTTATTTATAATGATTTAATATTAACATATTTTGTTAAACTAACTATATTTTGGTAAAATGTGATTTATTATTGTTATGTTTTATTATGATTCAATATGAACATTTTTTGTTAAAATAACTGTTTTGGTGGCCTTGTGGTTTAATTCTTGCTGGCATGCTGTTAACATACTGTTATGTTACTTAATGTTGTGTTACACATAATATACATTAATATGTATTTGGATTAAAGGAGAACAGCACCCACAGACTCAAAAACATGTTTATTTTATCATGGTTTGGTGTTTCCTACATTTTAACATGTTTTTAAATATTTTTATATGTAATTTCTGAGTCTGGCCACACGGGGTCTGGCATCTTGAAGTAATTTTGATTGTTTAGTCTGCCTCTAGGTATCCCAAAGTGCAGCGCTTGTCTGTAAAAAATTACATCACACAGGCTTATTTCTTCCTAAAGCTACTATCACTGCATTGATTTTACATGCATACACTGCTGTCTTTCAGTCAGTTAGTTTTCAGTAACATTTCATGCTGTCCAATGACTACTTAAAACACAAACAGTGCAAATGCCACAGAACAGACTTTCAAAGTGCTTTTTACTGCTGCTTCTTTTTACAGTGGTTAAACTGCAGTCTTTTGTGAAGCCTGAATTGTACTACTTTAACTCATCTTCCATCCCCTTCACACCTAACATCCCTAGCTGTCAAAGTGCTAAGGGTAATTTGAGCTGTTACATGCTGTGATTGACATCTCACAGCAGGAGACTTGACTCGTGTACTGTTTCCTTGTTCTTTCTAGCCTTTACTTTGTGTATGGGTAGGGGAAGGACCAGGGAGCTGTGACATCACAGCATGGGTGGATTTTTAGGATGGTAGTGGTGATGTCAGTTTGGGGAGAAAATTGGCCAGAAAGCTACCTGTATTCATTGGCCTTGATGACATCAATGAATTGGAGACTGCAGCAAATTTATCCAGGGTGGGATAAAAGTTTTCTGAAAGTAAAACCACCACAGTACAGTATGGTACAGTTCTAGTGGAGATAAACAGTCAATTTAAAATATTTTAAATGCTGTATTGTTGTTTATTCATAGCAGGGAGAGTAAATAGGGAGAAAAAGAACAGAGACATTGAGCATTTAATAACAGAATCCTGTTGTTGTCCTTTAATAAATATGATGGTCCATTCTGTTAATACTAATAATAGTTTGGTTATTACTAGCCTTAACTTATTGCTATACCTCATTTACCACAGCACGTCAAGGTAGGCTGGTTCCAACTGATCCACCTACCTTGCCTCCTCTGACTGTGTGTCCCAGCACATCTGTGACCCAGACTGGTAGCGTCCTCTCTGTTGCCCCTGCACTACCTGCGATGTTGGGTAGTACCACCCCATAAGCCAGGGCCAGGCCCACCTCTGGGAGCGGTAGTGGAAGGGGAGTTGTCACTCGGGCTGAGCTGCCAGTTTTGGTGCATGGGATTTTCTAGCGGGGTTTTGATTGCCACCTACACTGAATTGAGGACATGCTGGCCAACCTGGTGGGGTAGTGATGGAGCAGTGCTGACAGTCCAATGGGTGGGATGTGAGTCATGCTGCTGCCTTGTGGAGGCACATGCGACTTAGATTCCACAACACCCTCCCTATCCAAAGTGTTCACCCCCTCATGTGTCACACACCACTCCTGTCTGCTGTCTTGTCTGTCTTGTCTGTCTGCAAATGGATCCTCACCTACCCAAGTTACCTCCCCATACATGCCTATGTCCCTTCCCCAACATTCCACTCTCACTTTAAAAAAATATGCATGTGTCCCAAAAAAATTTGTCCCATACATAGCTCTCCATTTTTCACGTGTCCACTGGACACATGTAATTTGGTCCAATTGGCTTGGCAATGCTGTTATGTTGTCCTCACAACTTTCTCTGGGGATGAGAATTCAAAGTCATGTACAAATTCTGTCAAAGTGCACAGTTGTTGCTGTACAAAAAATGAATAGCTATGGTTCTTTCCTACACCCTTTCACTATGTTTTCCCCTGCTTGCACCCCATTTCACCACTTTCCTATCTCCCCATTTTTCTTTTCTTTATATTTTTAGCATGATGCTGTGTGACGTGCCACATTGAACAGCTTTGCTAAGCTCAGCTAAATAGAGCTATATTGACTATATGTGTTTTTAAAATTGTAATACACAATTACAAAATAAACACCTGTCCCATATTTTGAACACAAGACCATCACACCTGCAGAACACTTCATTAACCCACCACACCACACAACTCTTAATTAAAATAGGTGGTTTAAACAAAACATAGTAATTGCCAGTTACAGTCATTAAGCATGTTTCAGTGGAGCTACATGCCACAGCCTGTATGCGGGCACATATATCTTGCAGATACACCTGCTGTAGCAGTGACTCAGTATCTCAGTCTGTTAAATGCCTTGCAAAAATACATTATGCCACACACAGTCCTGGGTTCAAATCCAGTGGTGTGTAGCAGTGGAGTTATAGTATTGTGACGCCAGCAAATAATGACTGACTGAGTCATGCACCATTTATCCATACAATGCATATCGAATGAAATGTCTGCATTTCACTGATGGAAGTTACAGGGCTGCAGATAGAAACACACTTCACATATCCCTATAGCAAATGTATAGGTGCATAAAGTGTCATGTCATGCATTAATATGAATTCACAGAGAAATTAAACTCAGGTACTGCAAATGATGACCACTAATATCAGAGTGCACCACACAATCCTTTCAAACTCACAGTGCTAATTAGCACAGCTGCACACCTACCAAACACATTTGAAATACCTGCTTGTAACATGGACTCACTCATACATGGTCCAAATTACTACCAGACTGTAACACATGGCCTGACAGTCACCCAAATGGTGGACATATTGTTATATTTATCCCCCATGTTGCTCAAGGACACAACAAACATGTGGTCTTGTACTCTGTTGGTGATACCATTGCCTAACATACTTGCCATAAACACATGCTTTAATTGGACTGGAAAAGGTAGCCTCACTTTGGCTCTGCCTCTACAACAAAACTGACACAGCTCCCACAGTTAATCTTACAGCTTGTTGTCTTCCAAAGTGTTTGCACTCTTTGCCTATGCCTATTACCTGCAGCAACAGCTGCAGCCTGCAGCACACCCACCTCTGTGTAAAAGTTGCTGCTACAGACCTACCCTCTGCATGAAGTAGTCTCCTCATCCCAGTAATGTCCAGCACAACATACCAGAAAGGGCCCCAATCTATATATTGTACTGTGGTTGCATGTGATTGGCTGATGAAAGTGCAAATGAGCTGTGTTGGCTGCAATTAGCATTTCAGAAACACATTTTGGTTAAGAGACAATCACCTGCTGATAAGAAGCATGTTAAAAAGGCAAGCAGCTGGCTATGGGGAAGCATTCTATATGAGAGTTTCCTCACACATACCATACATATGCAAAGTATTAACTATCAGCACATATCAGCAGAGGAGTACTGCACTTCATCAGGTATGTGACCATCTTGTTTACATCAGGATACAGATGTCTGACTATAGTTACAGGAAACAGGGATTGCAGCATTAAGCGTTTCTTAGAACTGTAATAATGACATGTCAATGATCTCCAGTTTTGCTACACATAGAGAGGATGTGCAAGACATCAAGGATGGAATGTATATTGTCAATGTGGCATACAGGGCTTGTGGAACTCTCCCCTTAAAGTGGTTGTAATAGCACACTGCTATTTGTTTGTTACAGTTGGTTTGACATATTATCTGGAGGGGTTGCCCCTTGGGGACACACTACAATAGACTCCAGTGTCAGCAGTATGAACATACAGCAGTATCTGTCATGGCACACATGGGAATACCTGACTATCACTAATATCCTTGTTGTATCCACATGTTTAGTATCTTTGTACACTGTGGAATATGACATGTGTGATCCAGCAGTGGATATTGCCAGCCATTCTGTCCTTGCTGTATCTCTACATAGTGTACTTCAATGTATGCAATCCTGAAATGTGTTCCCATGTTGTTGCCTTTCAGGAAACATATGCAAGATGCCATGCAGCTTTCATGAATGCATATAATGAGCTAATACTGGAAGGGCTCCTTCAAAACCATGAACTCCTACTGTCCAAGGGGAGGCACAACATGGAACAGCAGGAAGCATTGTGGGCTAACCTTGTCCATGATGTCAATGCCACTGTTCATCAGAGCAGGACATATGAGCAGGTTTGACACTGCACGATGAACATGATCAATGCTGCGCACAGAAGAGCAGCAGATGTAGCCAGGGATCATGGCACCACCAGTGGAGGGCCTGCAGTGGAACTACCACTCTCAGCCACTGAGGCATTTCTAGCAAATCTAGGCACACACAACAGTTCCCAGGCATTCATCACACCCTACATCATGGATGTTGTTGCCACAGTGTCCATGGCAGAGGAGTATGCAGGTAAGCTTAATTTGATCAGCACTGCAATATTATAGCATTGAGTATGTCAGGGCATACATAATCTTACGTGGGTATCAAGTCTGTCTACTTTTGGGGGGGAGAACGGTTTCACTGCACTTTGACTGTCATACTCAGATTTTGACCAATATAACAATTAACACAGTAACTACTGTAAATGTGAGATTTAGTGCTGGTGGAACATGTGGTGGTACTGGCATTACCTCTCCCTCAGCTTTGCACAGGTCTGTCAGGTATTGACAAAGCTTGTGGTCCTGCATCTGGTAAGCATGACACTGTTTTGTTATAGAAGTAGGTTTACAGCAGTGTAATCCATAGACTGTCATCCCAGGCCTGCTGCCTGCATTGCTGTACTGTCAGCATGATTGCCAACTGCATACATATATTCTGACTGTACATATGTTAGACTCATACCTATGACTTGTAGTTATTACCACACTGATAGATGTGATGGTATTGTCAGGACACTACAGAGTGTCATATGTATCATCTGTACAGAGCTTAAACAAATGTCAACAGTGTATCTCACTGTTGCTGATGAGATTGCAGTGTAATGAGATGTTACTTTCAAGTTACTACAGCTGTTAGTGGGAAGAGTACTGTTCTCATGTCCTACTATATGAGGTTGGGTTTTCAACAGGTCTGACATAGTGACAACAGTGTATTGAGCCTTACATATATCAGAACATAATAGTGCAAGTATTAGTGTACTGCTTATTCCTTTCTTATCACAGGTGACTGGGGGGTGTCTGTCCCCTATACAACCTGATGTCCGTGTCTCCTCAGACTCTGATGATGATAGTTGCCACAGTGTGGCACAGGTATGGGTTTCAGGCTGAATTTGCCACTGCACACAGTCCGTATGCCCACACATAAACAGTCCCTGGAGGCCACAGATATTGGACAGTCAGAGGATGGGGACATTGAACAGGAAAGTTTGGCAACTAAGGCTCCAGTGAGTGTAAACACTGGCCATAGCCAGAGAGCTGGTGAGATCCCACACAGGTGGATTGACAGGGGTGCTTGTAGGAGGCCTGCTGTTCATTCACCACCTGTTGCAGATGTCACATCACAGGTCACTCGGCACATGTTTTGGGCCATCATGGAGGCACAGAGATGTTCTGAATGGAACACCAGACGTATGCTTAGGGTTATGGATGCAACACAATCTGACACCTGTGAGTGTCTCTACCACATTGGGAACAAACTTGATCCATTCACTGATGCAGTGGACAGAAGGTGTCTAAGACAGTGTCTGTCTTGGACTGTACATTGCCTGTGCTGGAATGTGTGGTTGGAGTTGAGCGTCGGATTTGTGGATGTAGGTCAGCAATCCCATCTGCTGAGAGTCTACTTGGCCATGCACAACCATGCTCCCATAGTGGCAGTACATCCAGCACTACAGAGGGGCGTGTGTGCTGTCCACACCATGACATGGCAGGCCATGGGGTCCTGGTCCTGGGCGTTCCCCTGGGGGACATGATCTCAGCAGATAGCAGTCATCATCAGGTACTAGCACTGCTTCTGACCTTGGGTATTGAGGTGCCAGTGCAACTCCTGGCAGAGCCAGTACCCATGTTTGGGGCCAGAGATGGTGAACTGTCAACTCTACCATGTACGTTCCAAAGCTGTCCAACATACACACATGTAGGGCTAGCACTGAGCTTGACTGTGTACACGCACACACTCACACACCACTGTCAAATACAGGTCACCTACAGACACACATCTCACCTTCCCATGGTCCATCTTACCTGCTTGGCTCCCTAACTCACACACATGCTGTCAACCATTTGGGTCAACCTAGGCCTCCTGCACTTCCATACAACACCCTGTGCAAGTGATTATACCTGTGCCACATCCCTGTCATCTTCACCATCGATGCAGATAAATGAAGCTATGTGTCTGATGCACAGGGTGACTATATTAGTTAACATCTACTTGTGTAATGTAGTGTTCTTTTGCCATGCCACTTGTAGTGGTTACTGACAGATACTGTATGCTGGCATTTGTCACGAGTACGCCACATACTTTTTTGTATCTTATGTTGTATGATGTAACGGCTGTATAGTTACACAATGACAGGTGTGTCACAGACCTGTTTATATTTCTGTTTCAGGAGTCCATTGGGGTACCCTATGGATACACAGTGGTAATAAAGCAGCAGAGGATGGCATGTCAGCACAGCAGAAATATTTCTTCAGCAAGGTACAACTCTATAAGTACATGGCTCCATAGGTTCATATGTGTATAACAAGCTAACAGGGACAGTGTTGGCATTCTGCATAGTCATGCATGCTTAATCTGTGAAAAGGTCTGCTACCCTTGATAAGTGTCAGCATGATTTTGGGAAATAACACATCTACAAGCTGTGGTGATGGAGATGACCCATCTACAAATATCCTGTGCCCAGTACAGACAGTTGCCCGACACCAGTTATGATTGATATGTTCTGCATCCCATTGTTTAACCTGCACATGATGTGTGTCACAGCAGATGTGTGTTTCACAAGCAAGGGGGGCCTGTTTCATGTTGGGTGTACTGTCTGTGTTACATACCTGTCTCTCCAGCATGTACTATGTATACCATAGTGATGCTGTAGGCATGTAGAACAGGTGAGACATGTGTTAGTCCTGTCATGCATACATGGGAGGTACACAGTAGGATCTGACACCTCCCTGTATGGAGCTATAGATATCTCCTCCAAAGCATTTAGGAGACAGACTGTATGTGTACAGTTGTGACATGGACTCCATAGGACATGTTATGTTCAGTGTGTATTGGTGTACTGTGGAACCTGTGTGGCTGCTACAGTTGTACAATATGCCTGTGTAGTGACATAGCAAGGGTACCATTGCACACAGTGATAGGTGTGATGACTGCCACATTCAGTATCTCAGTGACAATCTCGGATTTACATCCCAAACCTGTTGGTATAGGTTGTACAACAGTGAATGCATCCCCACATCTTACCGACCAGTGAAAGTCAAAGGCAACATTACTCTCTGTGTCCATAACAATATGTGTAATGGCTCAACTGTGTGCAGTGTGTGGACACTACAATATTTTGCAGGGGGTGGATGATTTCCCAAAAGGCTAGTATTGTGTTGTCGTTGGCATTTAGTCTTTGTCAGTGGCTCAGAGAACAACTGACTGTGTCTTAGGCCATCCTGGATAACTGTTGGTTCTTTGTGGGATTCTGTGACAGCTCCTAATACGCAAAATAAAATGGCATGACCAACTGTTGAACAACAAACAAATGGAGTCGAGAACTGCAGACACACAGAGCTTTAATGAAACAGTAAATAAGATAAAATAAAATAAACGTAGTAAACTGACACCTCAGTAAGATAAAGTGCTTTTCCTCTAGTTGGGTAACTAGACTTCTTCAGATAACAATGAGTAAGTCAAGTTTTACATAAATACTCTCTCCCCGCCCTATTCCTTAACAGCTCCTAATATGCAATCACCTGATAATGTACTCAGTTAGAGGTCACTGACAGTGGCTGTGACTGCAGAGAGGGAATAGGTAGATTGGGTACACCAGTAATGGAGGACAGTGAACTCCACTGGTGACTGGTGTCATTGCAGCATAGGTCTCCCAATGCTATCTTCCCAGAGTATGACTGTTAGACACTTGCTTATCCAGAAGCTGACATAACACTCTGTACATGATGTACACAGCTTCCAGCATGGCCTGCTGGCCTACTATTGTCATACACTTTGTCAGGGCATGGTTGGTGGAGTGAGACATATGTCCAACATCTATTGCATAGTATAACAGTCAATGGGCTCCGCCGGTTACAGTCGGTAGGCATGATCTGGCCTTGAGCAAAAGTAACAGTTTGTGGTCCAGTGTCAGTAAGTGTACAGCAGTGTTACTGCTCATATCCATGCTAACTTCTATCACGATATTTCAGGTGTCATGACTCAGAGATCTGGGGACACCGCTTTGCACTACATGTTAGTTTTCCTCTGTGAATGTAAGTCTTACAGTTACTTCCAGAATGTTGCAAGAAGAGAGTCATGCAAGGTGTCTGTACAGAGCACAAACATGTTAGGGAAGTGCAGTATGTACACACTGTGTTGCTTAGTTGTGTTGTGGCTCACTTGCCCAAAGGATGGTCCAGGTCCTTACCTACAATGCCCAGCAGCAGTACTGTGACATCCCCACATGGGGAACCAAAGTATTGCATCATGTGTTTACCAATATGGGTGACCAGTACAGCCCCCTATGTCAGGTCCTACCTGGTGGGAAATGGCCACAGATCAGTCTCCTTAGCACAACCAACACGTACCCCCCCCTGCAGGCAATACAGACATATATGCCAAGAAAGCCATTTGTTACCTCCTGTGGGATGGTTGACATAGCTGACTGCACCTCCCCCTTCAGATGGGACAGGCAAGTATGCAGAGCTCTACACCTATGCATTATGCCAGCAGTGTTAGAACTGCATGAACTCGGCTGTATGTGACAGGACGGACTCAGGCTCATCGTGGCTTAGCAAACCTGACCGGTGGACAACTGCCATTAGCAGGATGTATAAGAACAGATGGACAGTGCTGTGTGACAGTTGGGGTGAGGGTGCCCACTAACATGGAGGAACTACTTCTTCAGCTAAAAGAAGCACATTGTGTTGTTGTGATGTTGTTTAGATACAGTAAGTGACAAAAGTAGCCACCAACACAAAGCAGAACCACAATGCACAGTGTAGTTAGATGTGCAATCTCAAAGGACAGCCCCAGATTGTTGGTGACTTCATACATCATGATGCCACATATGATGGGTCTATACTCATACCTAACCTGTATTCCCACTCTGCATCACCTACACTCCCTTGTACCCACCACATGTGATGCATGACATTCCTACAACCTGTCCCATAACTTACATATTTACAGAGCAGTTCATAACTGGTCTCTCATTGGAAGATACACAGGATCTATTGCACATGCTACCATTCCAGGCTGCAACCCACATGTGATCTGACAAGGATTACTAACATCATTGGTAAACCCTTGCAATCATACTGACACCACTAGCTGCACACCAGCTGAGTCAGCACGCTAACTGTAGTACCTTTGCACAGAGGTGGTGCAGCCACTGACCAAAATAGCTATACACCTCTTTGTCTAAGTATCCATATCTGTATGCCTGTAGGGGCAATCATCATGGAGCTGATCAGCACACATAGATGTGATCTACATGCAGTTGACTGTACACAGTTTGGATTTGTGACAGGGGGATAATCACTGTTACACATGGTGGACATTTCTGAGGCAGTCACCAATGACCTGGGTGATGGTATATTAGGGCATACTACCCCCTAGACTGAGCCAAGCCATCTGCCTATATCCCCTGCTCAGGCAACATTTACAAAGAACTCACTTAGGTATCCATGACACTGCCATTGTAGGAGTCACAAAGTGGCCCATTGATGGTACACATATACAATATAGAGACATCCACCTCCAATAGCTGATCTGTAAGAACCAGTGCTCAACAGGGTGCAGTCCTAGGTCTTCTACTGCTTGGAATCCATTTAACTACAATACACATGACTACTGACTGACTGTGGCTAAGAATGTTGGCTGATGCCTGCAAATTGTGAGCACTCATAGAGTCTCTGTGGTATGTCACTATCCTGCAAGAGGGTATTGTGAAAACATGCCAGTTGACATACTAATGGCTATAAACTCCATGAAAATGTATACTTAGTATAATTTCCACCAGTTAGACCTATGCACCTGGTAAGTAGTACATCAGTTGCAACACGTGATGTACTTACTCAGGGGTGAAAAAACTGGCACACAGACCTAGCCACACAGGTTTACACCTAATGTGCCTCAGATCACCATGTCTCTACAGTGGTATGGCAAGAATCATATGGCACAGCTGAGGCCACAGTCACCTGTAAGTGACATACTCATAACCTCCAAGTACTCTTCCCTCAGCATGCCAATAACTGAGTGCAATGGCCATTTGTTGATGCACCTTACCAAGCAGTACTGACAATTGCACACAACAGTGTGGTCACTCATGAGGACACTTCACGTCTTCAGTATGTGTTCAATGGGGATCGTCACCAATTGGTGTCATTGTCACCTGTGGCATATAGACTACTCAGAGGTGATCTGTGCCTTGCATACAGGGCAATGTGTGACCCTGCTTGATTGCATATGCTGCCTATCTGTAGGAGATATAGTAGATGGATAACTCACTGTAAGGACATTAATCTTGTATGTGACATTAGTACTACATTATTGTGGGAGAGATTTGTCTATCAGACTTAAACACACCCTTGAAACAGAACCTGCCTAATGGCACACAGAGCACCTCAGTGCACCTCAGCACAAGTCATCTGTATGATTGGCTGGGCGACCATCATCTCAACACAGGGCATCTGCCTGTGTCCCTCTTGAACTGGGGTAATATTTGCTGATCCTATAACTACAGGTATAAAGATGTCTATGATTGTTAGGGCTGTATGGCCATTATGCTAGTGAAGTTCAAATGCCTTATGGTTCCATAACATGATATAAAATGCTCTATCAAGCTCACAAACAAACATGGCTACATTGAGACTAGCACCACTTTTGATCACTGAGTATAGGACATAACAAGGCATACATGTAGTGCAAGTTGGCTGTATGTAGATGAGAACACTTACGTATGTAATGGTACACACTATAGATCACAGTACGTGATGCATGCAACACACACACATCATGTCTGCTAGTACTATCATTTTAGGACATATGCTTGATGACGTCAACAGGCCTTGTTGTGGTCAGTCTTTTGGGGGGCCACATCACATGCTACAAATAAAATACTGCAAAACTCTACCTATTTCTAAGCTACAAAGGTGATCACATTTATACCATATGAACATGCACACACACCAAGTAGCCTATGTTGAAATTAGAACCCCTACCTATCTTGTCTTACACACTATAGATCACAGTACTTATCACACGCAGCATGGTTTAAGTCTAATACTACATTGTCAACTGGTATTCTTAAGGTGGATGACATCATCAGGCCTTGTAGAAGAGGGCAGTTTGGAAGCTAGCAGCAAGTTACAGGAGCAAAATGTGTGTAACCATTGCAGATGGATACCTCATGGGGGCATGCCAGTTGTTTTGCAGGGGGATATACATACACACACCAAGTGGCCTGGAGTGAGATTAGAACCCCTACCTATCTAGTCTTATACACTATAGATCAAAGTACTTATATCATGTCCCACAGGCAAAGTCTGATGTATATGTGGTTGCAGGCATACTACTTGTGCATGACACAAACTAAGCTTGTGGTAAATATCATCTGTGGCCTGCAGAGTGATATTGCTTTGTACTGTTACCTGCATCTATTATTATAGCAGTGAGATAACTGTTATTATCCTATGTGTGTACAGCTACCAGTATGGTCATATGTGGCTGTTTGCACTTAGACAGGCAAACCTGTGGACAGGAACAATGTGCCATGTCCATGTGTGTGTTAACAACATTATACATTACACCACCTGCTCACCTGTGTCTGTCTATGTGGTGACATCCAGCAGGCACAGGTGTCTGTAGGTAAGTGGATTATGTACTGTTGCACCCTTAGTTTGGATGTTTTGAGCAACAGTATGGATGTGTGATAGTGCAGATTTACACACCATTATTGGGGTATGTAGGACAATACAGGCATCCACACACATATTAATAGGGATGTATATAAAAATGTAGCTGTTTGTGTGTGTGTGTGTGTGTGTGTGTGTGTGTGTGTGTGTGTGTATGATATGTATATGTGTTATGTAGATATATTGGGAGAGCCTATGTATCATTTTAATATATATATATATATATATATATATATATATATATATATATATATATATATATATATATATAGATATTGGTATATATCTATTTGACAGTACTTAGAGATAGATAAACTAAATATGTATGTGAGAGAGAGATACTGACAGACTGATATGTATACGTATATGTCTGTATGTATAGACATATCTATACATAACATGTCATTTTGATGAAGGGGCAACAGAATTGCGCTCATTTTAACTAAGTGTTTAGGCATGCCCAGTGGGACTGTCAGTACTTATAAAGTGACTCCAGACCATACCTACCTGTACTCCAGTCTGGGGTTTTGTGTGTTACAGACAATGACAGACAATGACATCTGTCCCTGTTTCTGCAGTACTGCACTTCTCTCATAATGTCCATGGCATTCCTCAGCTGTCTGTTGAACTTAATGTATGACTGAGGTTCATAATGTTACACCACACACAGACTGACAGTCTGTGAAAACACCAACATAATAATACCTCACATGCAAAAGATATGACTATTTCCAACTTAGAACCATCAACATCATCATCCATACTTACTTTCCTATTCCACTGAGCCACACAGGCTGTCAGACAGAGAGGAGTCATTCATCTCACAATCAACAGCATAAATATGTACATTGCTATTCCTGCATTATGTGTGACATACAATGTGTGATTGAGTTCTATGTTACAGTCCTGAGATTGCCTGGTCTGCTGGTATACCATTGCTGACTTACTGTCAAAGCAGTTATATCGGAACACTGCTTTGTTGGGGGGGGGGGCAATAGTACATGATCTGCTGGGATAGACAGTAGTCCAAATATCATGTGACCCCACTGTTTGGTATTTCACTTGACTGATGTAGTGCATATTCCAACCATGAGGCCTAGTGATTATTAGGGAACACATACTAGTGGACTGAGTATCTGTAGTCCCATGTGGATGTTACTTCTGTCCACATAGCCCACTATATTTCCTTGCATAAATGCAGCAGATCCATACATATGATACCATATTATAGTAATCCTTACAAGTACTGTGTAGGTTACAGACTTACCTTGTGAATGCAGCAGTTGACAGGACTGTAGTTCAGGGCTGACTCTGTGTGATGCAAGTGGCCCACAGCCAATACATGGGTAGGTACACGTAGTGTGGGTTGCCTGGCATCAACAATTTTAATATATGTATGTGAGTAGGAGTAAGGTGTCAGTCCCTAGGGCCCTAGGTTGCCAGTGAATGTATTATGCGTTGTCTCTTAGCCAAAACCAGGACATACTGGGCATGCATATGTCTGCCTACAGGGACACCATCAGGGGGTTCCTCCTCCAAATCCTCCTGTGACTGTGGCTGTGACTGGTGGAGAGCTGTGTATCCCTTCTCTTTGCTGATCCTGCTGCAGCTGTTTCCACAGGATAATATTGTGTAGCATAGCACATAGTGTGAATATATGTGTACATGTGGCTGGAGAGTACTGGAGGGCTCCACCAGCTATACTGAGGCACTGAAACTGGGACTTCAGAGGCCCAAACACATACTCTGTGAGGTTTCTAGTTTGTGCGTGTGCCTCATTATGGCATTCTTCAGTATGTGTGTGTGTATTTCTGATGTTTGTCATCATCCACGGTTCCAGTACATAGCCAGCATCCCCAGTAAATGGCTGTGTGAGATGTCCCCCCTAGCAAACATCTGGTACAGCTGTGATATGTGCCAGATATGGGAGTCGTGATAACTGCCAGGGCTGCCAGCACACACATTCATGATAATCCCCTGGGAATTGCACACAACCTGGCAGCTGTGTATCCCTTGCGGTTGACATAGATTCTACCCTCCTCAATGGGTGGTGACTTGATGTGTACATGAGTGCAATCTATGGCATTCAGTACCTCAGGGTAGTGTGCTATATGGTAGAAGTGCTGTATATTGCTGGCCCTTGCATCAGGTGTGAGGGAAAAAGAAATGTGCTCACTGGCATGTGGTAGCATGGCATCCAGGAACTGGTGGAATACCCTGGATGCTGATGCCTATGGAAACCCCATCATGTCCCCAGTTGGACTTTGGAAAGTACCTGTAGTGGGTCTATATTATATGCTTGAAGACTCTATTCTTTGAACACGTAAAGAGCGAAAGCTATAAACCATGAATGGCCACTTTCATGAATTTTTTCCTATGGAAAAAATTAATCTGGCCATAAACACAAAAACAAACTTTAAAACCCTAATCAAGTGGGGGACTTTGCCTACCACACCCCCTGATGTGGCGGGTTTTTCCCTCCACCCCCCCCAACTAAATATACCAACTCCGAGATCACTCTTCATTGGAGAAAAGGGCAATTCCCGATAATGGCTAAGCAAATTGTTTCACAGGGAAAAAATTTGTGGAAGTGGCCATTCGTGGTTTCCAGCATTCGTTCTTTACATGTCGGCGTTGGAGTATTCGATGAAGAGACACTTCAAGCTTCTAATATAGACCCCCTGTAGCTAGTATCCTAAGGGCTACACATACCTTTGTTTCTACTGGGATGGGGTTCCCCTCTGTTGGCTCTGGGTCTGAGTTGAGGGCAGCAAAGCCCAGTGAGTTCCTGTAGTATGTCTCTGTCCACCCTGTAGCACTCTACAATCTTCAGCTCATGTAGCTCCTGGAAGGTTACCCTGGGCTTGAACACTCTTCTCCTTCTCTGCCTAGGCCTATTGTCAGCAGCAGCAGCAGCACTGCCTTCAGCATCTAGCACATACAGATGTAGCAGACCTGCAAAAGCCCCCAGTATTCTCTCAGTAAGAATTCTGAAGTCTCTACTCCAGTGGTGCAGAGTATGAGGGAAAAATCAGATTGTAGGGTTTATGCATACTTTATAGTGCTCTGCTGTTGGTGCTGACTGTGCGATTGGCTTCATTGGATGCATTTCACCTGCCTAGTATATCATTAACATCATTTAATGGCCCTAGTTTAAGTTCAACAGGGGTCAAAGCTAAATAATATGCCACTGCCTTTTAGATACACTCACCACTGTGGTGCGCTACACAAATGTGCACCCTGCAGGTAAACAAAGCTTAGCACTTAGTGTACACCCCCCCAGACTTCCATGCTCAGCATAGCAGCTCGCTGTGCCAACAGGTGAAAACATGCGCCCCTTAGCTAAACAAAGCATAGAAGTTAGTGCACTCCCCCCTTGAAAGGACATGCTGAGCCCAGCAAACAGGCACAGCTAAGCTGAAATAAGCTTAGATGTCATTGGATACACCCTCCCTTGATGTCAGCTACCTTCTCTGTAAATACCAACATGGTTCTCTGCCTACATGAAGGGGATATGCGGATATGATTACCCCTTTATGCTATTCAATAACTCCACCTCATTTGTATAGGGATTCGTGCACACAGCCTGGTAAATTCACGCTTCATAGCCCTACCACGTTAGAAACAGCAGCAATGCACCATTGTACATACTCCATGCAAGCAACTTTATACATTTCTGTCACATAATATTAATTTTGTTTTTTTCCAAGTTTTTTGTTTTATTTTATAAATCATGTTTGCGCACTGTGGCATGCTGCACAAACATGTCCAGATCATTAAAAAAAAATAAAATTAATTGAACTTATTTTCTATAATCTTTCAGACACACAGGAGGATAGCTTCACTCATATCTGTTTGTGGTATGCCATTTCTGTCCATATATCTACATTTTTACAGCCCCTTTTGTCTGTCTACACTCTTGAACATGGATTTTTTTTTCTGTGTACACTACAGACCCTGACACAGGGTCTGAATAGCTGCCTATCTGCTTGCTGGATCACTCTACCTGACTCATTTGCATGAGATCCACATGCTTAGGAGGTGATTTTCATGCCACGGAACTTCCCGTGTTGGCACGTGCATGCGCAGTGCTAAGCAGTGTTTACTAAATTTAAAACCTGCTATGTAAGCAGCATGGCACTATGCCTGAAAACACCATGTAGGCTTTATTGAATTCCCCCAAACAATTTATGATTCAATATTTTGTGATTTTGATCAAATGAATGTATTCCACATAAAAATATATATTAAATGCTGGAAGTGATTGTTGTCCGAATCTTGCATGATTTGAAGAAATGGTCTGTATAAATAGAAACATGTAACTTGCTGCTAATTTGTAAATAAACTGGTCAGATGGCAGTAACTCATGGTATGGTTCTTTTGGGAGGGGAGAGCATAGCGACAGGGGAATTTAGTTACAGATTTCTTTTGCCTGGCCTCCCTTCATCCAACTGTGGGAGTACAATCTCACTCATGCAGATCTGAGTGGCATGTGTGTGGTAGGCAAAAGGGACAGACCTTGGATTCAGGCAGGGATTTAGGTGTCATTCAGCACCTCAGGGAGACCAGGTGCAGTAGAGTGGGGAGCATAAAACAGGTAGCACAAGGCCATTTAAACTGATTTTTTTTCAGAGAGCCTATGAAAAAAGCTGTGCCTCTTACACATCCTTTAGGGTAGAAAGGTGCTAAGATTAATTTTTAGGTTAGCCAATGGGGAACAAGTGCCTACATTATTAGTAGATCTGACAGTTTAAAGGAGCAAAATAAGTTAAAGGTGGTTTATTAATGGTTGCAAGAATGTAAAGTCCATACAGTGGAGATTATGGTGGTTTATAGTTAATTAAGTAGGGCGGGGAAACATCTCACTGGACTGTAGTTTAAAAAGCGATTGGTACACAATCAATGGTTAATGTACTGGTGTGTATGGCAGTTTGTATGTCCCCACAAAAGAAAGTTATGGGCGGATATAGCTGTCAATATGCCCTCACAGAGGAATGAGTGGTAGAACAAGTACCCTACTATTGAGTAACAAGTTGATATGTATGTCACTTGTCTGTCTTCATAACCTACACAAAATGGCTGCTCCAAATTACTGAGCAGACAGCTGATGGAAACAAACTGTGGCAAGCCACTAATGTTACATTAAGGAGTCTTTTAAAGTCCACTAAAGGCATTAGCTTCTAAGCTAGGTGAAATTTGTAACTGGACATTGCATAGAAGACTAAGAAATCTCAAATAATTTAAAATACTGAGGTGAATAAAAGTATTATTGAATGTTGGAAATAACTGTTTTCAGAACCTGATAAGATGTGTGCGAAATGTTTTGGAGAAAAAAATGCAAAACTTGTCAATAATTTGCAAATAAGCTGGTTAGATGACGTTAACTCAGAGAATAACCTTTCAGAAGATAAGGACATGAGACAAGTTACTCTTTTAAACTAACTTTACTCACAGCTTTGGAACTGCTGCTTCCTTTCTAGTTACTCTTATTCTAGACTTTCAGCTTGACAGAAAGTATATTGTGTCACAATGGTAATTAGCCATCATGAGAACTGGGTTGTTCAAGCATTTGTAAACTGTTTATTTCACTGCATGCCTTGTGATGTTATTCTGTAGATAAAGCCAATGTAACTTTTTCTATATTACTTTCAAGGATACAAACAGATTCAATATCTGTGTTATTTGCATGATTTCAGTATTTTAAAAACAGTGATTCAGAGCTGTAGTTCCAAATGTTGGATTTGCTCCAGTCTGCTAAGGAAAAAAATGTATATGTCTCATCAAAAACTGTTACCAAAATACCTACATTTATTTAAGATGAATGCTTGCTTGCCCAACAAAGCAGTCTGTTTTCCCACATTTGGTTTTACTTTGAAATACAAATGATATTACAGTCTAGGATTATTACATTTAATACACCCCCAAACTATTTTTGTGACACCCAAATGAATAACATCCACAGCACTAAGAATGTGGTCATTCACAAAGTAAAATAAACAGGAAAACTGCATTTCCTCATATAGGGCAAGTCCTACAATTGCATGCCTGGGGCTCCCTGCACCCCTCATTTTATTCCAGTTTAGAGTGTGCTGCATGCACAGAATATTTTGTGTGTGTCTGCTTAAACATGTATAGGGCTAAGCATCATATGATCCATGTGAACACTTGTTTAATATTATCACACTTTCCATGAATGTAAAAATCTGACTATAACTACCTTAGTCACAGAAAAAATATGTCTGCCAACTGGGTATTGGCAGATAATCACATTACCGTAAGAGAGGTTTTATTAGTCTGAGGAAATTCTGTATTGTTTGAAGGATGAGATTACTAACTAATAAATCAAGCTGAAATTTTTTTAATTTCCTGTGAAGTCTCTGTCATAAAGCTACTTGTGGTGTTGTTAGTTTGGTGAATTTTTGAATATATAGCTTGTCTTCACATTCATTGGACTGTGGTCATTAGTCTACTACATAAACCGTGCCTCACAACAAGACGTTTTCTAGTTCAGTTCTCAGCTGGGATGCACAGTCTGCATTTCCTCCATGTGTTTGACTCTAGCTTCCTCCCACATCTCAGTGACATAAAGTAGCTTATTTGGCATCTGTAAGTTGTTTGCAGGTGGGCATGCAGTGTGCATTTGTGATACAGAAGAAGGACCTGGCAAACTACTTTTGTTACTTATTTGCCTATTAAACTCTGTGGATGATGTTGGCTGTTCATGATGTTGCTATAGGAGTTGGATGTGACTCAACAGCATTGTATGGGTGTATATATATATATATATATATATATATATATATATATATATATATATATATACACACACACACACACACATATATATATATATATATATATATATATATATATATATATATATATATATGGGTGACGACCACACTGGCCTGAATGGCAAGTGTGCCAACACCCAGAAGAGTGACACTATTTGGTTGACACAGACAGGTGTACAAGTTTGACAATCCTTGAGTGTAGGAATATTTCCTTTCCCTGAGGATTGTATGATCTCAGAGTTAGTATACATAATTAGCAGGGGGTGTGGAGGGCGCAAAGGGGCTTGCCCCCTGCAAAAGTATTTGTTGTTTAGTTCACTCTAGGGTAATCCCCAGAGCATAAGCAGAATGTGTTGGCCGGTTGGGCCGGATTCAAAAAGCTAGTTGCGACCAGTACAGCATGCTGAAGGAAGACTTTAGTGCACCAGCTGTGGACACAGTGTCAGAAGACATGCCTCAATCAGTCTGAGTGCTTATTTATTCAGTGTATGATAATTATGAATTGTACATGCTCAACATAACCTAAATGTGACAAAGTGCAATGCTGACTTTGTTCACGAAATCCTTGGCAAATGCCATACTACAACACAAGAAAAGGAAACCGTTCCCCTGGAATCCTATGGAATCCATAAAAAAACTGGCAAAACTCCTCCAAAAATGCTACCTGCAGTGAATGAACTGCAACAGGCTGCAGTACTGCAAGCCATGGAGGAGGATCTGTTTTTGCATCCTAGAAGGCGGTCAGCTAGATAGTCAGGCTACAACTAAGCCAGCTCTCAGATCAAGAAATCATTGACAGGTACCACTTAAACAGACAGCCTGGGCAGGCTGTGTGCAACATATGCACCCCTCACATGTCTGTGTGTACATTGTAAGGCAACCCCATACCTTTCAAAACAAAAGGCTGTTTAAGTCTAGGCGTGTTGGCATTTGGGACATTCCAACAACATATGAGAGATGCTGTAGGAGTGGCAGAGACAGCTGCCAGTCACATCGTCATACAATTCCTGGCAGCAATGTGCACCAAGGTAGATGAACACATATACTTTCCATCTGCAGCTATGTAGCAACAAGCTGTCATGCACCAGTTCTATAACATTGCAAACTCCCCCCATGTTCTTGGTGCAATGGTGTGCACCCACATCCTTATTAAGACCCACATGCACCCAGAAGCAGAAAGATACATCAGTAGAAAGGGTTGGTCATCCCTGAACTGTCAGGTGTCGTGTGCAGTAGATGACAGCATGACAAATATCATAGTGACACTGGAGTGTCCATGGCGATAACATATTAAGGGAAAGTGGTCTTATTGCTGCATTCCAGCAAGGTGAAATACCTGAGGTAATACTACTCGATAAGTACAGGAACGCAGCTACTATGTAAGCTAAATACATCCCTGTCAATACTCTTCATGATGACAACATATGTGTCTCCTCTCCCCACAACAGGTGACTGTCAGTTGAGCTGTGGCTAATAACCCTGTACTGAGAACCTCCCAACTCTGTAGAGGAGACCTAAAAAAGAGTGCACGTCATGACATGAAACACCACAGAGCATATCTTTGGTGTACTGAAAGCCAGGTTCAGCTGTCTGGACACGTCCAAGGATGCACTGCAATACACATCTGAAAAGGCAGCACAGATGATTACTGTGTGCACCATGCTACACAATATGCTAACAACAACATATGGTAGTCTTCCTGCTGCAGGTGTGGGTGAACTATCTCAAGAACCCAGGATGTTTGAAGATGACATTCTGCAGTTATCAGAGGAGGAGGAGGAGCAGGAGAACATAGGAGGCAGAAAAAAAAAAAAACAAGTGTGGAGGATCCAACCACAGGTTCAGGCTCAGGCAACACTTTAGCATCTTACACACATCTTGGAGTTATGGCATGTCACATGTACAGAAGTACACACATTAAAAATTGATGTTCAGGGGGGCATGACTAGCATGGGCACTGAGTAGCAGCAGAATTCACTAGTTCCACTGAAGATAATTTTCTACACTGGAATTTTGTCCTCTAACAAGAAAAACTTGGATTTTTTTATACAGTATGATAGATCTCAACATCTTTTACAAGAATATATATATATAAAAAAACGAAAGTGGACATATTTTGCAGTCAAAAATCTACTTGGAAAACTCACAATTCATCTGAAGAGAATTCCAACATGAACCACACTAAGGCAGGCAGTCAGGATGCCAGTATGAGAAGAGACTTACAAACTCTAATATCCAACATTCAGGACTTAACTACAAAAATTGATAAAATTGACTCAAAAATAGACAGCTTTAAAGAAAAAGCCACTAAACAAATGGAACTACTACATGATGGTTTGAAACAACAGAAAATCCAAATAACTAGTATAGAGGAATCCTTAAATGACATGGATGGCAGAATTCTGGAGAATGAAAACAACACTGAATTTTTACTTAAAATACTATGTTACAAAGCAAATTGGATGATCTTGAAAATAGATCCTGTCAAAACAATCTAAGGATTTTTGGACTCACTGAAAATATAGAGGGCAATAACATAGCAAGTTTCCTTAACATCTGGATACCTAAAATATTTGACTTACCAGAAGCTTTGTCTTTTAGAATAGAGAGAGCACACCGACCACTAACTGCATTAAACAGCACTAACAGAAAACAACCCCTATCAGTCATTGTAAAATTTTTATCTTCATCAGATAAAGAATTAGTATTAAAAACTGCCTGGTCTAAGTCTTCTTTAAAATACAGTGACTCAATAATTTGTTTTGATAATCCCCCGGATTCATGAAGCTTGGCGCAAGTCCGGTGTAAGGCTTGCGCCGGCCTTGCGGCATAGATGTGGAGTAGTCGCGCCATATGCATATTAATGAAGGTGCGCAGCCGCCACAGCCACGTGCATAGGAAATGTGCGCGAGTGCAAGGGGCGTATCGAAGTTGTGCAGGGAGGCGTGTCAATGTCGGCTTTCGAGGAGCAACCTAAACTGCTGAATATTATATTTCACCAGCAATAGTAATCGTACCTATCAGTGTCCGTGGAGACTGAAACGTATGCAAAGCAGAGTCCCTGTGAACAGAAAATGAAGACTCAAACACAAATGCATGGTAGGGAATAATGGGTCCCTACCCATGAACAAATGACAGGAAAACTGTGTGCCTGTAGTCCAACGTAGTGTTGATAGCTATACCATGTGGAAGTGAAATGTAACAGATGTTAGCGCGCCACCAGTAGGTATGTCCAGTCCAACGGAGAGGGTCACCAGCCAACCCATAATTTGAGGGAGGGAATATAGCTGTGCAGATGTGTCCATAACAAAATACATGAGGAGAAATGTAGATATAGGTAGTGACCATATGTCTGAAACATATCCCACAAGCCATGTAATAGTCACATACAAAAGGTATGTCCGTATTTCACATACCAAATGTGATAGGAAATAGCATACACATGTAAATGAAACAGAAGGAGCATATAAACGAGCCATAACAACACGGACACATGTAGGCCGAAAGGAACAGTATGATCCGTACCGTCGACCAAGATTACCACCTGTCCCACTTTGCGAGCTACAGTCCCTCTGTGGGCAGATGTGTCCTGACACAAGCATGTAAAACTGGCAAATGTCCAGAGAATATAGGACATAATTCCTCCGTAGACGTCACGCAATAGTTGCATTAATCATAGGTCACTGGACATAAAATACATAAATGTCATAACAAACAGAATAAGATACCGAAATGCTACAAGAATAAGCTTAGATATAGGCAAGAATTGTAAGTTCTATCTGCCGAACTGACCGTGGTTATGTGTCGGCCTGTAAAATATACTGTGAACACCGCAACTGTCACAGGAAGAAAAACGTATTCCTGTAGCATTTTAGTTGCTTATTCTGTTTCTCATAACAGTCAGGTATTTCAGATATAGAATTAACTATTTAATGCAACTATCACATAAAATATAAGAAATATGTTTGTCCTAAAATCTCAGGACATTTGCCATGTTGACAATGACATGTCAGGACACAACTGCCCAAAGAGGGACTGTCCCTCGCAAAGTGGGACAGTTCGTAACCCTATGTGACACCATGGCCAATTGAAAAGGTGGAAACACAACCGCTGACTGTGGGGAGGCAATGTCCATAACAGTCAGACATGTGTAAGGAATAGCTTGGACATAGGAAAAGGTGCCATCCTACCAATAAGTAGAACAGGCTGGCAAAATCCGGAAGGCAGCTGTATAATCCGAACGTGTATGTGACACAGTCGAACGGGTAGTACCCGGATACACCAACCAAGTAATGAAAGTGAAGTAAGGGCATATACCCATGTGCGTGAGGTATAGCATGTGGAAAGCAAACATGGCAGGGTAGTCCACACAACCATAAAGGTACCTGACACATGTAGGGTAGTCAATGTGTAACTGTGGCCGTGTCATGGGCCAACAACCAAAGTAGTGCTCTATAGGGTGTGAGTAATTTGCGTGTGAGGGGTGTGTGCTTAATGGTAAATTCCTCAAAGGCGATACTTGTGTCATATGCAGAAAAGGTGAACCGGAGGTGTATGAGGGGGCAGCGGGTGAAGTGGAAAGAAACACAACCTCATGTAGAAACAGCTGCAAGACAAGCAGACAGGCCATAGTGTAGAACACAATCCCACAAACATATGAATATGGAAATATGAGAGACAGATGTATAGATACGGCACCATCACATACCCACAGATGGGTCCTGATGGAACTGGCCATAACAAATGCAACACACCTGGATGCATAATAGCCTACCCAGCATACCCTCCACAACACACAACCTGCCACCATACCAGAACGTCCACCAAATCCAGCCGTACTTGGTCCACTGGTTTGTTGCAGAAACAGCTGCACACAGTGACCCCTACTCATATGTAGTAGGTATTGTCACCCTAGGCAGTGTCAGGATTACAAATCATGTATCCCCTGCAGGTAAAACCCCCTGCATGTTTTCATGAAGCCACAAAAATCTTCGGTATCTAACTTGTTTTGGTCTTGACCAATTTTTGGGATATCCCTCATGGGATGACCAACTTGTGTAAATAGTAGAATGGGTATGACGACATGATGTCCAATCCAGTAGATATCTGGACACAAGTCAGAATGTGCAGTGGAGGTCCATGACACTGTCCAGCCCTAAGTGGGCATGCATAACCTACCACCCAGGATAAAATACCTTCCCGTGCCGCTCATGTCCAGACATGAATAGGAGGGAGAATATAATGCACACATTTGCAAAGTGGAAAACGGCATGAGGGCAAGGAAGACACTACGTAAACAGGTCAACCCTGATCAGATGTGAGGGACACTGACTGTGTGCAGTCATGACTGACCATACCTGTCAACCTGTGTGAGCAAGATATCTGGACAGAGCCGTGAATATAAGTGAGACAAAGGTCCAAAATCAGGGACAATCTGTAAACATATCTCTTAGAAACATAGAATTTGATAGAATAACAGTTTGCACATTGGCATTAATGTCTGGAGTATGAAGTCTGAAACCCAACTGTCTGTCAGCACGTTCCGACTGCAGTCTTTAATGCTGAGCTACTGCTGTGCCAGAACACAACAGCGTATTACAGAGGTCCATGCCATACCTCTCAACTGTCCGGATATTCGCAGAATGACTAGGGTCACCACCTGTCCCACTTTGCGAGTAACAATCCCTCTGTAGGCAGTTGTGTCCTGTGAAAAAAATCAAGACATAGCAAATGTCCTGAGAGTTTATTCCCTAATTTACTTCAATAGTCACATAAAACGGTTATTTTATATATGACTCCTCAATATGTTATGTGAAGTAGCATAAGCAATTCAAATGTTACTAGAATAAGCTATTATATGTACAAAAAAGGTTAAAGTTCAGTACTATGCACGGCTGTAGGTATGTTTTGTCCTGGAAAATCTGACATCTCTACAGAACATGTCCCACTTTGGGCAGTCGAAAAGGTGGCAACCCTAAGAATGACCACAGGTTCACCCCATAGTGTTGGCGTGTGCCTCCGACAATCTGCACCAGTGTGGTAAATAGCTGAGGATTGACATCACTAAATAATGAGAAATATCCTGAGTATAAGACTCCACAACCTGCAGAAAAGTCATGCTAATGCAAAACCTAGCATTCTATCAACGTTCTAAGCTTGTAAGAGTAATAGTTAAAATGTGTCCCTAATTGTCCCCCCATCGTGTAGGTTTTGCGCAGGTTCGGTGCTCTAAGAGGTTGAGAGGTATGGTCCGTACATATTTACAGGAACAGCCCTTCACACTTGTGTAATGTACAACTGCATACCTGTAGTCAATTCATGTCCAAAAATAATAATCCCCGTATGACTGTATACAGGTAATAGTCAAATGTGAATGGGAACACCCATCACCGTGGCGTATGGACTGTAACAACCCCACCCATAATATGTAATGCCAACAGAATAAGCTGCTGACAGGTGCCCAAACACCCGTGTCTATAAACACAGGCAAAACTTCAAAATAGGGAGATAATCCCTGTCCATATGCTTCGTCTGACATTTGACCTCGGCCAGGGAAGTTCCATTCACCAGGTGGACAAGCCTAAACCCAGATCACTACATGAACACCCTGACAATCAAAGACCTGTATGTGGCTGGACTATATGCCTTGGTGTTCTGCATATCCTCGGAGTGATTGACAATGCAGCCAGAGTCCACAGCAGTAGGCAATAGGGAATGTGTAATATGTAGTACCACCTTTTTCCCAGCAGGAGAATGGATGCCTGTGTCGTAGGTGAAGCGGTGAGGTGTATGTTGATGTAGCTAAGTACTATGGGTATGCATATCAATGAGGGAGAACACCAATAGAATAGTGGTTCCGGTATCCGGCCAACGTGAATGCAGTCCCGGTTGACCTACAACCACTGCACATATAACTTGAAAGTGTAATGAAAGCGTTCGTGCAGTACACACTTTTAAATATGTAAAGGTGAACGTGTGTTTCGCAGTAGTCCGTAAACTGGAATACAGATATGTAACTGTTACGGTCAGAATTATGAAAGTTCATGGAAGCACAGTTATCTATGAAACATATGTAACCCACAATAAGGCTATGCAAGTGCACCTGCGCGTGTGTAATCTGCTCACAGAATAGAAAATGAATGGTGTTTTCCACACATTCTATGTACATGGCTCATACCTGTAAAACCCGTAAAGTACGGAACCAGACAAAGCCATGACAACAACTGGTACAAATAGGGGCAATCCCTAGATATTGCCTAACAAACATAGAAAGTGGATAGAATAACAGGTGTGTCACTAGCATGGATTCTCTGAAGGGTATGAAGTCATAACCTGAAATATTTGTCATTATTTACCAACGTCAGTCTTTAATGATATGCCACTAACTTGCCAGATAGACACAAGGTTATGAAAAATGGACCAGAAATAGGGACAATCCCCAGATATTGCCTAACAAACATAGAAAGTGGATAGAATAACAGGTGTGTTACTAGCATGGATTCTCTGAAGAGTATGAAGTCGTAACCTGAAATGTTTGTCATTATTTACCAACGTCAGTCTTTAATGATATGCCACTAACTTGCCAGATAGACACAAGGTTATGAAAAATGGAGCAAAGATAAGAGGCAAAAAGCTGTACATGCAGCGGAAATCTGTACAGTTGAAAGGCATGATATGGAGATATATATACACATATATCCACAGACATAATCCAAAGCAAATTATGAGATGAGGAATGTACAGACATATGTATATATGTACAGATATATATATCTATACACTCACATGATACATTAATAGATATATACACAACAAACATATGTCCCTGTACATATAACACATGTACATAAATAGGTCACGGTATAGCTAATATGGATAGACAGGCAGACATGCATGAAAGGAGAATACACTGATGGTTTCCATACCATTTCCCGGAAACTACCAGTGTGACAGGGCCTGCAAGTTCTACACGCTAAACATGAATATAGGTGTCCTTTGCAGGACCCCAAAAATTGATCCGTATGAAGTGCGAACCGTACTTGATGCTAAAGATGTCACAGCTGCAACTACGATATAGCTGTACATGCAAGAGTAGCAGGTGCAAGGGTAATAACACATGGGTCGATTGAATGTATGACGTACGAGCTGATATCTGCAGAGTGGGGAGTGCTCAGAAGTGTCCTCACACGTTATTATCACTCACATTAAACATGTTGAATGGGTACTGTGGAGGTGTGTCAGGTACGGGAATCATGGGTATGCAGAATTGGGCCAAGGTGTTGGTTGGCACAGATCTATTAGGTACGCCCCATGGGAGTGATCAATATACCTATGTGGGTATAGCACACGCCTATATTCACCAAAAAGGTGCAACCCATCCACTGGATATTGTGTAAACCATTGGGGGAAGATGTAGGGACCTATATCAGTGTCATGTAGGCGATTATTAAGTATGGACACGCATACGACCAAGATGGCAACCATACCTGCCAGAATGTCAGAATAAGACAGCTGGACTACGGCTTAGTACACGACAGACAAATAGGGACTATATTAAATATACCTCAGACAAAGTCAGACCGTTGATAGAATAATTGCGTAGTGGGGAATATGAATGTTATGAGAGTTAGTAATCATGAAATAGAAATGTCAGTCATGATTACCTAACCGCACTGTCCATCATGGCTTGCCAGCAATCTATCAGAAAGGCACATTATCATGACAAATGTAACAGAATCATAGGTCAAACCCCAGGACGTATACCCATAATGTGTACAGGTGAGAGGTATGAAGGCAACCCGTCCTAATGAAATGTACAGAACTAGTGATACTAGGTGGACAGGTGAGAAGAAAGACGTCAGGACAAATGACAAAACATGTACAAGTCATAAGCATGTTTGTCCACAAATGTGAATTACAACATATGACCTGTGAAAGTCAATGTGGAAGGTTAATAGACTCAAACATGTGTCTCTCAGGGTGTCATGCAGTGTCACCGATACAGTGTCCAGTCCCCCATACTCGTACGTGAGCTCTGCCACTGACGGAAAGCGCAAATACTGGCGTACACATAAGGTACATGATGGAATATGTGGTGTGGATAAGCACCTGTTGGCCTGTGTGAGGAATATAACCCAGTGGGTGGGTGTGTCCTGCAATAGGAATGTAATGGTAACTGGCCTGTGATGCCACCATGTATTGTGTGTATTGGCGTAACTGTACGAATGTGCAGATGTATGCCTCAAATGTGTGGTGTGTTCCTCTCACAATCTGTACATGTCTGCCAAATACCTGAGAACTGACGTCATTAAATAATGATAAACATATGTGTTTAAGACCCCAAATCCCTCAGAAAGGTCATACTAATGCAAAACCTATAATACTGTCAACTATCTACGTTTGTAAGAGCAATATGTAGAATCTGCCCCTATCTGTCCCCCCATCATGTTAGGCTTTGTACAGATGTTTTGCACTAGGAGGTTGATAGGTATGATCAGAAACAGATACATGTCTGAGGAAACAGCATTATCGACTGCAAGATAACTCAGAAGGTATGAAAAGCGCTGCAGTAGGAAGTTCATCCGCAGGTATGTGCTGATATGTCAAATGACACAGCAGTCTACAGGAAGTACCTATAGGGTGTCACCTTTACCAATGATGACAGTGGGACATACCCACAGCCATGCATACACCACAAATAGACATAGCACACAGCAAAGCCTAGGCCATGATACACGAAGCCTCCGGCGTGTATGGATTGAGTGAGAGTACAGCAAGGAAAGATGACTGCCAGACTATTCAACAAACACCTGCAGGGGCGTGCAAGACCGCCCGTAACACGAACATTGCATTGACAATGTTGGGATTTGCAACATACCCCATTTGTATGTATAAGCTATGCAAATGATGTAATTATAGGGTTGCCACCTTTCCGAATGCCCAAAGTGTGACATAAGTGCTACAAACATCAGATTTTGCAGGGCAAAACATACCCACGGCCAGTACAAAGGACAGAACTTCAGCATTTTGCCTGAATAAAAGTTTATTCTTGTAGCATTTTAGTTCCTTATTCTGTTTCTTATAACATTTAGGTGTTTCAGATACAGAATAACTGTTTAATGCAACTATTACATAAAATATAGAAAATTATTTTGTCCTAAAATCTCAGGACATTTGCCGTTTGTTCACATTTTTTGCAGGACACAACTGCCCAAAGAGGGACTGTCCCTCTCAAAGTGGGACAGGTGGTAACCCTACGTAATTACATGAGACATGAAACAGTAAGCTGTCCGTGCAAGGGCAGAGTTATGTGCAGAAATGTACCCGGATGTTATGCGACTAACGTTTTGCACATTGCTAAACGGAGCAATGACAGCTGCAAATACAGTATGAATACAGTCGAAGAAGCATGCCAATGTCCAAGTCCAAGGCCAGTGGCAGCTTTGTCCATTGGATATCAATAAACCAGTAGTTGTCCTCCACCGATCCCTGATGTGGAAGCGTAGCGCTGCGCCACGAGAACGCGCTGCGCTTCAAAACAAGACATATGGATAATATATATACAAAATGTAGGTTTATCTAG